>NW_024069522.1:0-39689 GCF_009389715.1 Phoenix dactylifera
ATAAAGCAGGTCCTCCAGCGATCAGATCGAGCTGGTCGGATCACGAAGTGGCGCGTCGAGCTCGGGAAGTTTGACCTCGAGTATCGTCCGAGGCCATCAATCAAAGCCCAAGCGCTGGCTGACTTCATCGTGGAGTGTACCGTGCCAGACAAACCTGAGCCCGCCTACGGCGGAGGGGCCTTCGGAGCAGCTATGGACCTTACATGTGGACGGCTCCTCAACCTCGGGGATAGCGGAGCTGGCCTCATCCTCGCCAGCCCGGATGGGGTGATCGCGGAAACAAGCTCTGCGCCTCGAATTTTCCGCCTCGAATAATGCGGCGGAATATGAGGCACTCATAGCCGGGCTTAAACTGGCTAGAGAGTTGAAGGTCGAGAACTTGAAGGCCTTCAGCGACTCCCAATTGGTTGTGAGCCAAATTTTGGGGGACTTCGAAGTAAGGGAGCCGACAATGCAAAAATATCTCCAGAAGGTGCGACACCTCACTTTCGACTCTGGGTTCCTTCCACATCCAACATATTGCCAGGTCGGAGAATCTCAAAGCGGACCAATTATCAAAACTGGCGTCCTCCCGCATGAGCGAGCTTCCAAAAGCGGCGACACTAGAGTACCTCCAGATCCCCAGCATAAAGGAGCCCGAACCAACTCTTTGTATCGACGTTGAGCCAAGCTGGATGGATGAGCTCGTTAGCTACCTACAGAATGAAGTCCTCCCCAACGATGAGCGTGAGGCTCGTCGAGTCAAGCGCCTAGCCTCGAGATTCATACTGTATAAAGGCAAGCTCTACAGAAGATCTTTTACCTCTCCCCTCCTCAGGTGTCTCCGCCCGTCGGAGGCGGATTATGCAATGCGTGAAGTCCACGAAGGCATCTGCGGAAACCATTTGGGAAGCCGAGCACTGGCATACAAAATTTTGCGCCAGGGATACTATTGGCCAACACTCCAGAAGGATGCGCTGGATTTTGTTCGGAGATGCGACCGGTGCCAGAGGAATGCCAACATCCAGCGCCGACCTTCAGCCCCCTTGACCTCAATCAGTTTCCCCTGCCATGGCCATTCGCTCAATGGGAATTGATATCCTGAGACTGTTCCCCTTGGCGACTGGGCAGAGGAAATTTCTGATCGTCTCCATTGATTACTTCACGAAGTGGGTCGAGGCCGAGCCAGTGGCCCGGATCACCGAGCAGAAGATGCGGGACTTCGTTTGGAAGTTCATAATCTGTAGATTCGGGCTTTTCCCACATCCTCATATCAGACAACGGCAGTCAGTTCGACAATGCTCGTCGTTCAGAGAGTAGGCCAATAGAAACCACATTGCAAGACCTTTGCAACAGTTTTCTTAGAGGCAAAGTGTCCACCGCAAGCATCAGTGTGGCAGAAAGAAAGTACGCTTTGTATATCATGATCCGGTATGCATCGTCTAAGATTTGATCATTGCAATATTTAAATAAATAGGGTTCGTCATAGTAATAATTTTTACTTCGCGCAAGAAAATTTTTCTATCTGTCGACCCCCAATGCTCCGGCATCCGGCTTGTAACAAGAAAATTTACAATATCTGCATACCATGGTATACTAGAAAGTGCAAACAACTGCTCTTCAGGGAATGAGTCCTTGATGGAAAATTGTGGCACTGAATCATGAAAAACTAATGTGATAAATGGTCAGCAACCACATTCTCTACTCCTTTTTTATCTTTATAGTGATGTCAAATTCTTGGAGTAGAAGTATCCATCGTATTAAGCGTGGTTTGGCCTCTTTCTTATCCAACAAATATTTTAGTGCATGGTCCGTGAAGATAACAATAGGAGCACCAAGGATATAAGAGCGAAATTTATCTAAGGCAAATACTACTGCAAGCAATTCCTTCTCGGTGGTGTGTAATTCATTTGAGCATCGTTTAAGGTTTTGCTTGCATAGTAAATGACATATGGCTTATTATCCTTGCGTTGTCCTAGGACAGCTCCTATTGCATAGTCGCTAGCGTCGCACATAATCTCAAAAGGTAATGACCAATCGGGTGGTCGCACGATGGGTGCAGTGCTAAGCATAGACTTCAACTTTTCGAATGCCTCCTGACAGGTTTCAGTCCAATTGAACGGTGTATCAAGGGATAGGATTACATAATGGTCGAGCTATGACACTAAAGTCCTTGATGAACCTCCTATAAAATCCGGCATGACCCAAAAATGATCTAACATCTCTAACCGTCTTGGGTGCAGGTAGCTTAGCAATTAAATCAGTCTTAGCTCTATCTACTTCCATGCCCTTCGATGAAACAATATGTCCTAAGACAATTCCCTTTGGCACCATGAAGTGGCATTTCTCCCAATTCAGTATCAAATTCTTTTCTATACATCGAGCTAAGACTGCTTGTAAATGTGACAGGCAATCATCAAATGAGTCGCCAAAAATGGAGAAGTCGTCCATGAACACTTCCAAAAATTTTCGTTCATGTCTTCAAAATGCTGAGCATGCATCTTTGGAATGTTGCAGGTGCATTACACAACCCAATGGCATTCGTCGGAAAGCAAATGTGCCAAAAGGACAAGTGAAGGTAGTCTTCTCTTGATCTTCTGGTGAAATTTCAATTTGATAATATCCCGAATAGCCATCGAGAAAACAATAGAAATCATGCCCTGCAACCCTCTCCAATACTTGGTCTAGGAAGGGTAGAGGAAAGTGATCCTTTCGTGTGACCAAATTCAGCTTTCGGTAGTCAACACACATGCGCCAACTCGTCGGGACACGAGTTGGAACTAGTTCACCTTGTTCATTTTCTACTACCGTCAAACCCGATTTCTTAGGAACGACTTGAGTAGGGCTTACCCACTTGCTGTCGGAAATTGGGTAAATAATACCCACGTCAAGCAACTTGAGGACTTCTGCCTTAACCACATCTCTCATTGTAGGATTTAACCTTCGTTGCATTTGCCTTGTGGTTTTGGCATTGTCCTCCAAATATATCCGGTGCGTGCAAATTAAGGGGCTAATTCCCTTCAAATCGGCAATAGACCACCCTAAGGCTCCTTTATGATTCTTTAAAACACAATAATTTTCTTTCTTGGGTATGATCAAGTCAGACGAGATGATTACAGGAAAAGTATCTTCGGGTCCAAGAAAAGCATACTTAAGTTCCTTTGGTAAGGGTTTCAATTCGAGCTTGGGTGCTTGCTCATGGGATGGTATATTTTCTCTCGAGGCGACAACTCAAATTCTCCTACTTTTGGTCTCCACCCATTGACATCATCTTGAAAATTATACTAGGTTTGACAACATCATCATTGGTTCCATTAGGACACCAATCAATTAAGCTATCATTGATGGGTCGTTAATTGCTTTAGCTAACAAATATCTTCTGCGATGGTTTCAACCCAATCAACCTCCTTACTCTCTTCGGGATCATTGGGTTGTTTGCACACATTAAAAATGTTCAGTTCTAAGGTCATGTTACCAAAAGAAAGCTTCATGACGCCATTCCTACAATTAATCAATGCATTAGAAGTTGCAAGGAATGGACGTCCTAAAATGACCGGAATCTGAGACTGTGAGTTCGAAGCCGGATGTGTGTCCAATACAATAAAATCGACAGGAAAGTAGAACTTGTCTACTTGGACTAATACATCCTCGATAATCCCCTTGGAATTTTAACTGACCTGTCAGCTAATTGCAAAGTGACGGAGGTTGGCTTCAACTCACCTAAACCAAGTTGCTCATATACAGAATATGGCAACAAATTCACACTTGCCCCTAAATCTAACAATGCTCGCTCTATCCTAAAGTCGCCTATGATGCATGAGATGGTTGGGCAACCTGGATCTTTATATTTAGGGAGAATGTTGTGCTGCAAATAGCACTCACATTTTCAGTTAAAAATGCCTTCTTCTTAACATTTAATCGGCGTTGACAGTACACAAGTCCTTCAAAAATTTGGCATATGAGGGTACTTGTTTGATTGCATCAAGAAGAGGTATGTTGATCTTTACTTGTTTAAAAAGCTCAAGAATTTCAGAATTAGGTTCGAGCTTTTGCAACGGCTTTAACCGTTGTGGAAAAGGTGGAGGAAAAGGACATTCAACTTTCTTAGTAGAAGTTGGGACCTCAACTTCTTCTTTGTCCCTTTCATCAACTTTGGGAGCATCAGAATTAGAAGTGACCTGCGGTCTCAATGGGACGGTTTGATCAATGACTTTCCCATTATGCAAAGTCATGATGCTCTTTGCATGCTCTGTATGCGAACTAGAAGGAGCCGTATTATTACTACCGTGACTTGTGGGTTAGGTTGGGGTTGAGCTGGAAGCTTACCCTTCTCTTGGGTACTTAGGACGGGTAGTCAACATTGACAATTGGTTCCTTATGTCTTCAAATTTCGAGTATTTTGAGCATTGATATTAGCTTGACCTTGTAGAAAAGTTTGTATGGATTGCAAGGTATCCTCGATATTTGGCTTTTGAGAGGGTGGTGATGCAATAGTAGGATGTGCAGGTGGAGGAGCTGAATGTTGTGACTGTTGAGGATGATCATTTCTTCACCTAAAGTTTGGTGATTCTTCCAACCAGGGTTATAGGTATTCGAGTATGGATCGTTATAAGGCTTTTGTAGGAGTTCATAGCATTTGCTTGATCGTGCAAGCTTCTTTGAATGCCGGGTATGGTGGGGCAATCTGTAGTGGTATGACCCGACATATCGCAGATACCACAACACTCGTTTCTAACCTCTATAGTTTTGACAGGCTCAGCCTTCCTAAGCTCAATTTCTTCTACCTTCCTAGTGAGGGCTGCCATTTTAGCATGAAGATATCCTCAGTTTGAGGTTGTAAAGGCCTCCCTGTACAGAGCTAGTAGGCTTAGGGCAAAGACTTGTTATTTCTATCCCCGTTATCCCAAAGTTGGGCAGTCTCAGCAAGGGAATCCAAATATTCCCACGCCTTCATCAGGGTGTTTTTCTAAAAATCTACCATTGCACATGGTCTCTACAAACTGTTTCAACTGTGGAGATAAACCTTCATAAAGAAGCTAATGGT
This sequence comes from Phoenix dactylifera, assembly GCF_009389715.1. Classification (NCBI taxonomy): domain Eukaryota; kingdom Viridiplantae; phylum Streptophyta; class Magnoliopsida; order Arecales; family Arecaceae; genus Phoenix; species Phoenix dactylifera. Next base: position 5,024 of record NW_024069522.1, read on the forward strand.
TCTCCAAGTTTCGAACCCGTGATGAGGCATGAGAGAAGAAGGTCTTTAAATCTTTCCAACATTCATAAAATGTTTCATTATCTTTTTGTTGGAATTGCTGATATGTCTTTTAAAAAGTTGGTCCTTTGTGTGGGGAAGAACTTCTTTAAAAATTCTCTCTGCATATCTTGCCAAGTTCTTATTGATCTAGGTCGCAAAGAGTTTAGCCATGTTTTGGCCTTATCCTTTAGAGAGAAAGGAAACAATGTCAACTTGAGGACATCCTCGGTGACGTTTGGCACTCTAAATGTAATGCTCAATTCTTCAAAAATCCTTTAAATGAAGATACGGACTCTCGGACTCTAACCCGTGAACTTGGGCAGCAATTGGATTACCCCGGGTTTGATGTCAAAATGTCCTACATTATCAGGAAAAATTATGCATGAAGGTGACTAGTCCTAGCGGTTGTAGGTATTGTCTTAGAGTCATAACATGGGGTTCTCGTTCTCGATTGTGGTGACTCCCCGCATCTTCATTTAGATCAGCCATCTCACAAGGTGTGAGATATTGGAAGGAATTTCAGAGGTATGTCCTAAGGGATGATCTAAAGTTGTACGACTTAATCGACCGGTGTCGTCCCTATTCCACTTTAGCATGCAAAATATTTCTCTTTTTTTTTTTTTCTTTTTTTTTAAAAAAAATAAATAAATATAAGTACCAACTAAAGATACCCTAAAACGACACCTAAACAAAAATCTATTCACAATCAAACATGCAACAAAACATTACACCTCAATTTCTAATGTTTTTCTTAAATTTCTAGACAGCTCCTAACTGGTTTGAAGAGGGCACCTAAGCCTCCAATCCGGTCTAATGAACCGAGTTGACCAGGTAAGCTCCCAGTAAGTGGAGGGGTCACGATGCGTTCGCAAAGGTCCCACTTAAAACCCACTTGCCTCGAACAGATGAACTGTCTCCCTTATAGGGACAAAGCTTGCCTAGACATCAACTAAGCCACAGAGCGAAATTGGTGCAACTTTCGGTGGTCTTCGTCCTATTGAGCTCGAATGTCCTTAGGGGCCAACGTCTAGTTGATTTTAGTTAAGCTTGGGACATTTATGCACTGGGGTGATTTTTGGGCTAAGGACGAGTGATGAAATCCCGACCTTATCTTTTTAAATGGGTTCTGCCCTTAAAATATTTTATGCTGATGCCTTATACCTATATGCAACAATCAAGAATTTTTTTTTTTAATATTTTATGACATGACATTAAATTTCATTGAATAGGTGATCAAGCAAATTATTTATTTATTTTTTTTTTAAATTTTATGAGTTGAAGTTTGAAATTTGAATTCTGAAATTTGAAATTTGAAATTGAAATTTTAGGTTTTTTCTTCTTTTTTTTAGTTTTGAATAATCACCCTTGATCTTTTCTTAAAGTTTTTTTTTTCTAATTTTCAATTAGCAACAAGGGTTATGAGATATGATAACATAAAATTCTGATTCTAAAAAAAATTAAATGCAGAAAATTCAAAGTAAAAGCAGCAAGGTTTATATTAATCTAATGGTCTTAAAAGTCTCAGAATGTCAATCAGACCGTTCGATTATTAACAATGGTCTTCACTAGCTGACCAAATTTGAGTCAAATCAGACGGCTAATTTCTATGATATCAGAGTTTGATGCAACTGTGCAGGGAATTAAAAATAGTAGTAAAGATGCAATTTTTTTTTTTTCAAAAGAAAAATACTAACTACTAAGGTAAAAATTAAATCTAAAATTATACTAATAACTCAGCCGTTCTCCGGCAACGGCGCCAAAAACTTGGTGCAAAAATAAAACTGTTCTCCCAAGTGCAGGAGAATCGCACAGTAATATAACTCGGGAGTCCGAGGTCGATTCCTCAGGGAACGAAATATGGATTATTAGCGTAATTTCAGATGTAATTTTTAGTTGAATCTTAGAAATTAAAAGCAGAGAATAATAGTGATTAAACAACGTTCAAGAATATAGAGATGGCTAGGGATCCGGAATCCTCCTTAACAATATTACTTTCAATAAATAAACTCGGCGATTCTTGATTAAGGATTAATATGATAAATAGTTCTAATCATGGAGTATACAATTTAGAACATGAATTCAACATCCAAGTATTTATCGTGCCGATTACGTCTACGATAAATCAAGCATCAAAACAATCCATGCATCAATATATATAAACCATACAAGATCTATCTTATAGATGAGTAAGCAAGAATCAAAATCATACCAATGGATATTAAACAATTAGAATACAAGTTTAGAGTATACTTGATGAAAGCAACATGCCAAGGGTTCATCCATCACCTTTGCCAAAGGAATTAGGCCTCTCATTACAAACATCACCTCTTCCCTATTTTTTTTTTTTTTTTTCTTTTCGGAAACAGGGCATACCCTGTTTCCTTCTTCTCTTTTCTTTCCCCTGCCGCCGCCAACTCCCTCCTTCAATCGCAGAGGCTCCTCTATTTTCCCCGATGAGACCCCCTCCCTCTCAGCCGACTACCTTTTATAATCAACTCTCTCCCCATGGATCTCGGAATGCGCTGGAATCAATGCTTTAGAGGCAAACGGCTGGGTCTGGGCGCGTGAGGCTGAGGCGTTGGAGGAGCTGATCTCGGCCGGATCCGGCGCTGAGAACGACGCGATGGAGGAGGCGGAATGGCTGGGATGTCGGGACTTGATACGGGAGCTGGGATCACGGGCTCGGGCTGATCGCGGACTGCTAGGAGGTCGCAGAGATGCGGGTTGAGGCTTATGAACGGCTGGGAGGCGCTGATCGCTGTGGAGGAGCGCGATCTGAGACGCCCGGAAGGGAGCTGATCACGGACGGCTGGGAGGTTTCACGGGCTTGGGGGATGCTTGGGAGGTGATCGCGGACATGCTCAGGTTGTGAGGCTGAGAAGGAGGAGAACGCGGACGAGACGGATGCCGGAGGTGATCGCGGACGTGGACGTCGTGCGGATGCTGGGAATCCGGAAGCTTGGATGCGGGCGTTGATCGTTGGTGAGGTGGAATCTGGGAGAATCGCCAAAGACGCTGGCTCACGGATGCAGGGGATGAAACTCGGACTCGCGGAGGGTTGAATTGCGAAGCTGGGATGAGCGACGAACGGGATGTCTGGATGGCTGAAATATGGCATGCTCTCCACCGTGCCAAGCATCTGCTGATCATTCTCTAGGCCATAGGTTGATGATGTGTAGTTCTAGGATGATCTTTCCTTAGATGTTTCATTGCTCGTTCCCTCTGGATGGTCGCCAAGTGTTGCTCCAGTGTGATTAGGCTTGACTGCTATTTGTGGTTGTGGGCTTGATAAATGATAGGTCGACCACGCCATAGTGAGATTGGGTGCGTACGTCTTGGGGCCATGCATCTTTCTGAACCCAATTGTACCAAATGTACATTTTATCTCTAGTTTATGATAACCTGCACCCCTCAAAAAATATAATATTAATGCAACACTTTATCATTATTTATTAGCAGTAATACTAATTTAAGTGATGTGTAAATCGCACTTTTGTGCTCTCATCACACCCCCAACTAGCTTATTGCTAGTCTCTAGCAATTAACGAGCAAATAATAATATGAGAGTACAAAAAGTGTTGGTCAATCATTTGACTTTTTATTAAAGTTAAAGACATAAAACTAAGATATGTACCCACTTTCGTAGGGTATCACGATTGCACTTAGCACGTGCAACAAGCCGTTAAACCTCTAGGTTACCCTAGTGGACGAGTGTTGTCTCGTGAGGGTTTGCAGTGATGTTACCCACAAACATCATTCATAAAATGATATATAATGAAATTTAAGTCAATGCACACGTGATATATATTTTTTTTCAAGCATGGCAACTATCAAAGCAAGGGTAATACTGAAGTGTAGTATGCATAAACAGATGACTTTCTTAGAGCACTAATACCTCCACCACAACATGGTACCGCTTGAATTTTAGGTGTACTACTCAAGTTCACAAGTGTTTACTACAGTTTATTAGGGCCTGATCCATCAAATTTTCGGAATATCTCATGTTGTCTAAAATTGTCAAGAATGGTTCGTATGTAAAGAAAGAGCTATCAATCCCAACTAAATATCCAAAGTACACAAAGGTCCAATACAATGGAGTCAAACCAGCCATTACCACATGTCACTGGGTTCAGCCCGACCAACCCTATTCATGTTTTTTTTTTTTTCTTTTTTCAGACATATGGTGATTACAATAGTCCAACCCCCTTAGGCTCTAGCAAGGTCCATGTAGCGAGTTTTCGGCCAATGACTCTTGATCCAGTTGGCTCAAGGCATTAGGTGAAAACACCCCTCGGGCTTAATTACTCGAACCAAACTACACCACGAGGTTAGACTTGTCATCTCCTCATTTATTTATTTATTTTAAATTTTTTTTTTTCAAAATAGAGAAGGTAAACTGAACCATATAACGTGACTGCATCGTGACTATAGGTCAACCAAGGTCGGAACATAAGGCACTTAGGTGATCTAGCCAGGGTATTCAACCTCTATCTTTATGTGAAAACCAAATCATGAACCTTATAGTACGGACAAGGATACTCGTACTTCTTTTACAGATACGGCTTAATAAAAATGCATTAAACAAATATGAACTCCTGAGGCCTTCCTATAATCATTAAGTACATGTGCGGGGATCTAATAATAGGTCTCTGATCAGTCATAATATGCATGTGTTCCTTGCCGTAATAGTTGCACAAACTCAATATGAAAATACATGTGCATTTGCTTAGAAAAGAATGCAAATTTTTTTTTTTTTTTTAATCAAAATACTTCCCTCCCCCCAACTTAAACATTGCATTGTCCTCAATGTAATAGATACAAGAAAACTATATACGAGAGACAGTAGAGAAAATAATATTGGAGAGAAGAGGAATACCTTGAGCTGCTGATATCCAGAAAATAAGACTTACAAAACTAGAAAAATAATTCTGACTAATATACACATACCTTTGCCTTCATGTTCAGTCATAAGAAGGCTCCCCCCAAGGAAAAGGAATCCTCTTCATCTGAAAAATTCTCAAGAAAAGGTTTTAACCTGTGTCCATTTACCTTAAAAATTCTACCATCCGTGGCATTCTCAATCTCTACCGCCCCATGTGGAAAAACAGTTTTTATGATGTAGGGACCTGTCCATCTTGATCGTAACTTTACCAGGAAACAGATGTAAGCGGGAATCATATAAAAGAACTTTTTGCAAAGGTTCAAAAGATTTTTTTCAAAAATTGATTTATCATGTAAGATTCTTTATTCGTTCTTTGCAAATTTAGCGTTGTCATAAGCATCTCTGCGAATCTCATTAAGCCTCGTTTAATTGCAATTTTCTAGCTAGACCGGCATCTTGTAAATCAAAATTCAATTTTCTAATTTGCCCCAATACGATTATGTTCTATTTCTACGGGCAAATGACACGCTTTACCGTAGACTAGCCGGTAGGGAGACATGCCAAGAATGGTTTTGTATGCAGTACGATAGGCCCATAATGCATCTGATAGTTTTAAGGACCAATCTTTTCGTGATGGGTTCACCGTTTTCTCTAAAATACGCTTGATCTCTCGATTGGCTAACTCTACCTGGCCACTAGTTTGCGGATGATATGGGTAGCAATTCTATGGGTGACACCATATTTTTTCAATAAGGTTTCGAAAGGCTTATTACAAAAGTGTTTTCCACCGTCACTAATTATGATTTTAGGCATCCCAAATCGTGAAAAAATATTTTCTTTTAAAAACTTTAGGACAGGTTTGTGATCATTGGTCTTACAAGCAACAGCTTCTACCCATTTGGACACATATTCGACACCGACTAAAATGTACTCATATCCAAAAGATGCTGGGAATGGGCCCATAAAATCGATGCCCCAACAATCGAAAATTTCGATAATAGTAATGGGTTGAAGAGGCATCATTTGCCTACGAGTTAGGCTTCCAATACGTTGACATGGATCACATGTCTTGCAGAAACTCGTGGGCATCTTTGAACATAGTGGGGCCAATAGAAACCACATTGCAAAACTTTTGGCAACAGTTTTCTTAGAGGCAAAGTGTCCACCGCAAGCATTCAGTGTGGCAGAAAGAAAGTACGCTTTGTATATCATGATCCGGTATGCATCGTCTAAGGATTTGATCATTGCAATATTTAAACAAATAGGGTCGTCATAGTAATAATTCTTTACTTCGCGCAAGAAAATTTTTCTATCTGTCGACCCCCAATGCTCCCGGCATCCGGCTAGTAACAAGAAAATTTACAATATCTGCATACCATGGTATACTAGAAAGTGCAAACAACTGCTCTTCAGGGAATGAGTCCTTGATGGAAAATTGTGGCACTGAATCATGAAAAACTAATCGTGATAAATGGTCAGCAACCACATTCTCTACTCCTTTTTATCTTTGATATGTGATGTCAAATTCTTGGAGTAGAAGTATCCATCGTATTAAAGCGTGGTTTGGCCTCTTTCTTATCCAACAAATATTTTAAGTGCCGCATGGTCCGTGAAGATAACAATAGGAGCACCAAGGATATAAGAGCGAAATTTATCTAAGGCAAATACTACTGCAAGCAATTCCTTTCGGTGGTAGTGTAATTCATTGAGCATCGTTTAAGGTTGCTTGCATAGTAAATGACATATGGCTTTATTATCCTTGCGTTTGTCCTAGGACAAGCTCCTATTGCATAGTCGCTAGCGTCGCACATAATCTCAAAAGGTAATGACCAATCGGGTGTCGCACGATGGGTGCAGTGCTAAGCATAGACTTCAACTTTTCGAATGCCTCCTGACAGGTTTCAGTCCAATTGAACGGTGTATCAAGGGGGATAGGAGGTTACATAATGGTCGAGCTATGACACTAAAGTCCTTAATGAACCTCCTTATAGAATCCGGCATGACCCAAAATGATCTGACATCTCTAACTGTCTTGGGTGCAGGTAGACTTAGCAATTAAATCAGTCTTAGCTCTATCTACTTCCCATTCCTTTTGATGAAACAATGTGTCCTAGGACAATTCCTTTGGCACCATGAAGTGGCATTTCTCCCAATTCAGTATCAAATTCTTTCTCTATACATCGAGCTAAGACTGCTTGTAAATGTGACAGGCAATCATCAAATGAGTCACCAAAAATGGAGAAGTCATCCATGAACACTTCCAAAAATTTTTCGTTCATATCTTCAAAATGCTGAGCATGCATCTTTGAAATGTTGCGGGTGCATTACACAACCCAAATGGCATTCCGTCGGAAAGCAAATGTGCCCAAAAGGACAAGTGAGTAGTCTCTCTGATCTTCTGGTGAAATTTCAATTTGATAATATCCCGAATAGCCATCAAGAAAACAATAGAAATCATGCCTGCAACCCTCTCCAATACTTGGTCTAGGAAGGGTAGAGGAAAGTGATCCTTTCGTGTGACTAATTCAGCTTCGGTAGTCAACACACATGCGCCAACTCGTCGGGACACGAGTTGGAACTAGTTCACCTTGTTCATTTTCTACTACCGTCAAACCCGACTTCTTAGGAACAACTGAGTAGGGCTTACCCACTTGCTATCGGAAATTGGTAAATAATACCCACATCAAGCAACTTGAGGACTTCTGCCTTAACCACATCTCTCATCGTAGGATTTAACCTTCGTTGCATTTGCCTTGTTGGTTTGGCATTGTCCTCCAAATATATTCGGTGCGTGCAAATTAAGGGGCTAATTCCTTCAAGTCGGCAATTAGACCACCCTAAGCTCCCTTATGATTTTTTAGAGCACCAAGTAATTTTCTTTCTTTGGATATGATCAAGTTCAGACGAGTAATTACAGAAAAAGTATCCTCGGCGTCCAGAAATTGCCATACTTAAGTTCCTTTGGTACAGGTTTCAATTCGAGCTTGGGTGCTTGCTCCATGGGTGGTATTATTTTCAATTTCTCGGAGTGGCAATGTTTCAAATTTTTTCTACTTTTGGTCCTCCACCCCATTGATCATCATGGCGTTCGAAAAATTCATACTCGGTTTGACCAACAAATCATCTTTATTGGTGCCATTAGAACACCAATCAATTAAACTATCGCCGGATGGATCGTTAAATGCTTCAGCTAACAAATATTCCTCCGCGATAGTTTCAACCCAATCAACCTCCTTACTCTCTTCGGGATCATTAGGTTGTTTGCACACATTAAAAATGTTCAGTTCTAAGGTCATGTTACCAAAAGAAAGCTTCATGACGCCATTCCTACAATTAATGCATTAGAAGTCGCAAGGAATGGACGTCCTAAAATGACCGGAATCTGAGACTGTGAGTTCGAAGCCGGATGTGTGTCCAATACGATAAAATCGACAGGAAAGTAGAACTTGTCTACTTGGACTAATACATCCTCGATAATCCCCCTTGGAATTTTAACTGACCTGTCAGCTAATTGCAAAGTGACGGAGGTTGGCTTCAACTCACCTAAACCAAGTTGCTCATATACAGAATATGGCAACAAATTCACACTTGCCCCTAAATCTAACAATGCTCGCTCTATCCTAAAGTCGCCTATGATGCATGAAATGGTTGGGCAACCTGGATCTTTATATTTAGGGAGAATGTTGTGCTGCAATATAGCACTCACATTTTCAGTTAAAAATGCCTTCTTTTTAACATTTAATCGGCGTTTGACAGTACACAAGTCCTTCAAAAATTTGGCATATGAGGGTACTTGTTTGATTGCATCAAGAAGAGGTATGTTGATCTTTACTTGTTTAAAAAGCTCAAGAATTTCAGAATTAGGTTCGAGCTTTTGCAACGGCTTTAACCGTTGTGGAAAAGGTGGAGGAAAAGGACATTCAACTTTCTTAGTAGAAGTTGGGACCTCAACTTCTTCTTTGTCCCTTTCATCAACTTTGGGAGCATCAGAATCAGAAGTGACCTGCGGTCTCAATGGGACGGGTTGATCAATGACTTTCCCATTACGCAAAGTCATGATGCTCTTTGCATGCTCTGTATGCGAACTAGAAGGAGCCGTATTATTACTACCGTGCACTTGTGGGTTAGGTTGGGGTTGAGCTGGAAGCTTACCCTTCTCTTGGGTACTTAGGACGGTAGTCAACATTGACAATTGGTTCCTTATGTCTTCAAAATTTCGAGTATTTTGAGCATTGATATTAGCTTGACCTTGTAGAAAAGTTTGTATGGATTGCAAGGTATCCTCGATATTTGGCTTTTGAGAGGGTGGTGATGCAAAAGTAGGATGTGCAGGTGGAGGAGCTGAATGGTGTGACTGTTGAGGATGATCGTTTCTCCACCTAAAGTTTGGATGATTCTTCCAACCAGGGTTATAGGTATTTGAGTATGGATCGTTATAAGGCTTTTGGTAGGAGTTCATAGCATTTGCTTGATCGTGCAAGACTTCTTTGAATGCCGGTATGGTGGGGCAATCTGTAGTGGTATGACCCGACATATCGCAGATGCCACAACACTCGTTTCTAAGCTCTATAGTTTTGACAGGCTCAACCTTCCTAAGCTCAATTTCTTCTACCTTCCTAGTGAGGGCTGCCATTTTAGCATGAAGATCATCCTCAGTTCTGAGGTTGTAAAGGCCTCCCTGTACAGAGCTAGTAGGCTTAGGCAAAGACTTGTTGTTTCTATCCCCGTTATCCCAAAGTTGGGCAGTCTCAGCAAGGGAATCCAAATACTCCCATGCCTCATCAGGGTGTTTTTCTAAAAATCTACCATTGCACATGGTCTCTACAAACTGTTTCAACTGTGGAGATAAACCTTCATAAAAGAAGCTAATGGTTCTCCAAGTTTCGAACCCGTGATGAGGGCATGAGAGAAGAAGGTCTTTAAATCTTTCCCAACATTCATAAAATGTTTCATTATCTTTTTGTTGGAAATTGCTGATATGTCTCTTCAAAAAGTTGGTCCTTTGTATGGGGAAGAACTTCTTTAAAAATTCTCTCTGCATATCTTGCCAATTTCTTATTGATCTAGGTCGCAAAGAGTTTAGCCATGTTTTGGCCTTATCCTTTAGAGAGAAAGGGAACAATGTCAATTTGAGGACATCCTCGGTGACGTTTGGCACTCTAAATGTAATACTCAATTCTTCAAAATCTTTTAAATGAAGATACGGACTCTCGGATTCTAACCCGTGAAACTTGGGCAGTAATTGAATTACCCCGGGTTTGATGTCAAAATGTCCTACATTATCAGGAAAAATTATGCATGATGGTTGACTAGTCCTAGCCGGTTGTAGGTATTGTCTTAGAGTCATAACATGGGGTTCTCGTTCTCGATTGTGGTGACTCCCCGCATCTTCATTTAGATCAGCCATCTCACAAGGTGTGAGATATTGTGAAGGAATTTCAGAGGTATGTCCTAAGGGATGATCTAAAGTTGTACGACTTAATCGACCGGTGTCGTCCCTATTCCACTTTAACATGCAAAATATTTCCCTCTCTTTTTTTTCTTTCTTTTTTTTTTAAAAAAAATAAATAAATATAAGTACCAACTAAAGTACCCCTAAACGACATCCAAAACAAAAATCCTATTCACATCAACATGCAAACAAACATTACACCTCAATTTCTAATGTTTTTCTTAATTTCTAGACAGCTCCTAACTGGTTTGAAGAGGGACCTAGCCTCCATCCGGTCTATGACCGAGTTGACAGTAAGCTCCAGGTAAGTGGAGGGGGTCACGTGCGTTCGCAAGGTCCCACTTAAACCCCACTTGCCTCGAACAGATGAACTGTCTCCCTTATAGGGACAAAGCTTGCCTAGACATCAACTAGCCACAGAGCGAAATTGGTGCAACTTTCGGTGGTCTTCGTCCTATTGAGCTGAATGTCCTTAGGGGGCCAACGTCTAGTTGATTTTAGTTAAGCTTAGGAATATTTATGCACTGGGGTGATTTTTTGGTGCTAAGGACGAGTGATGAATTCCCTTGACCTTATCTTTTTAAATGGGTTCAGCTTAGATATTTTATGCTGATGCCTTATACTATATGCAACAATCAGGAGATTTTTTTTTTAATGTTTTATGACATGACATTAAATTTCATTGAATAGGTGATCAAGCAAATTATTTATTTATTTATTTATTTTTAAATTTTATGAGTTGAAGTCTGAAATTTGAAATTTGAATTCTGAAATTTGAAATTTAAAATTTAAAATTTTAGGTTTTCCCTCTTTTTTTTATTTTTTTGAATAATCACCCTTGATCTTTTCTTAAAGTTTTTTTTTCTTAAATTTTCAATTAGCAACAAGGGTTAATGAGATATGATAACAATAAAATTCTGATTCTAAAAATTTAAACACAGAAAATTTAAAACAGAAATCAGCAAGGTTTCGTATTAATCTGATGGTCTTAAAATGTCAGAATGTCAATCAGACCGTTCAGATTATCTAATAATGTGTCTTGCACTAGCTGACCAAATTTGAGTCAAATCAGACGGCTAATTTCTATGATATCAGAGTTTGATGCAAACTGTGCAGGGAATTAAAAATAGTAGTAAAGATGCAATTTTTTTTTTTCAAAAGAAAAATCCTAACTACTAAGGTAAAAATTAAATCTAAAATTATACTAATAACTCAGCCGTTCCCCGGCAACGGCGCCAAAAACTTGATGCAAAAATAAAACTGTTCTCCCAAGTGCAGGAGAATCGCACAAGTAATATAACTCGGGAGTCCGAGGTCGATTCCTCAGGGAACGAAATATGGATTATTAGCGTAATTTCAGATGTAATTTTTAGTTGATCTTTAGAAATTAAAAGCAGAGAATAATATGTGATTAAACAACGTTCAAGAATATAGAGATGGCTAGGGATCCGGAATCCTCCTTAACAATATTACTTTCAATAAATAAACTCGGCGATTCTTGATTAAGGATTAATATGATAAAATAGTTCTAATCATGGAGTATACAATCTTAGAACATGAATTCAACATCCAAGTATTTATCGTGCCGATTACGTCTACGATAAATCAAGCATCAAAACAATCCATGCATCAATATATATATAAACCATAAAAGATCTATCTTATAGATGAGTAAGCAAGAATCAAAATCATACCAATGGATATTAAACAATTAGAATACAAGTTTAGAGTATACTTGATGAAAGCAACATGCCAAGGGTTCATCCATCACCCTTTGCCAAAGGAATTAGGCTCTCATTACAAACATCACCTCTTCCCTATTTTTTTCTTTTTTTTCTTTTCGGAAACAGGGCATACCCTGTTTCCTTCTTCTCTTTTCTTTCCCCTGCCGCCGCCCAACTCCTCCCTTCAATCGCAGAGGCTCCTCTGTTTTCCCCATGAGAACCCCCCTCCCTCTCAGCCGACTACCTTTTATAATCAACTCTCTCCCTCCATGGATCTTCGGAATGCGCTGGAATCAATGCTTTAGAGGCAAACGGCTGGGTCTTGGGCGCGTGAGGCTGAGGCGTTGGAGGAGCTGATCTCGGCCGGATCCGGCGCTGAGAACGGACGCGATGGAGGAGGCGGAATGGCTGGGATGCTCGGGACTTGATACGGGAGCTGGGATCACGGGCTCGGGGCTGATCGCGGACTGCTAGGAGGTCGCCGAGATGCGGGTTGAGGCTTATGAACGGCTGGGAGGCGCTGATCGCTGTGGAGGAGCGCGATCTGGAGGACGCCCGGAAGGGAGCTGATCACGGACGGCTGGGAGGTTTCACGGGCTTGGGCGGATGCTTGGGAGGTGATCGCGGACGTGGACGTCGTGCGGATGCTGGGAATCCGGAAGCTTGGATGCGGGCGTTGATCGTTGGTGAGGTGGAATCTGGGAGAATCGCCAAAGACGCTGGCTCACGGATGCAGGGGATGAAACTCGGACTCGCGGAGGGTTGAATTGCGAAGCTGGGATGAGCGAACGAACGGGATGTCTGGATGGCTGAAATATGGCATGCTCTCCACCGTGCCAAGCATCTGCTGATCATTCTCTAGGCCATAGGTTGATGATGTGTAGTTCTAGGATGATCTTTCCTTAGATGTTTCATTGCTCGTTCCCTCTGGATAGTCGCCAAGTGTTGCTCCAGTGTGATTAGGCTTGACTGCTATTTGTGGTTGTGGGCTTGATAAATGATAGGTTCGACCACGCCATAGTGAGATTGGGTGCGTACGTCTTGGGGCCATGCATCTTTCTGAACCCAATTGTACCAAATGTACATTTTATCTCTAGTTTATGATAACCTGCACCCCTCAAAAAAATATAATATTAATGCAACACTTTTATCATTATTTATTAGCAGTAATACTAATTTAAGTGATGTGTAAATCGCACTTTTGTGCTCTCATCAGGAAGGTTGAGGCCGGCCTCCACGGCCAGCTGGCGGAGGCTGGGGAGTTGCCACACGGAGGAGGGAGCTGCGGAAGAGGGGCTTGCTTCGGCCTCCTGTTTCGTTTGAAATAGGGGTCGGAGGGACCCCTTTTATTTTTGAAGATTTTAAGTGAAAGTCGGCAAACATATGCCGACTTCACTTATTTTTTTTTTAAATCTTCAAACATAAAAGGGGCCCTTTCGGCCCCTATGTTGAGCGAAACAGGGGACCAAAGGAAGCCCTTCTTCCACGACTTTCCGACAACTCTTCGGCCTCTACCTCCTCTGCGAGGCTGCTCTCCGACCCTTCGCCTCCACGTGGCGGCTCTCCAGCCCTTCGGCCCTCCGCTAGCCTCCTCCTTCTCTCTTTCTTTTCCTCTCTTGTTCTCTCTCTCTCCGGCTTCTTCTACTGTGTCGGTACGGCCTAGCACGGCACAACGCAGGCCTGTACCGATTTGTCTCGCCAGGCAACCGGTATGGTGCGCGGTACCAGTTCCGCCGACCCTGTGCCTAAGCCTTATGAAACCTCAAGTTAGGAATCATATACTATCAATTCAATACGGCTCAACTAATATCATTCTGCTTTGACAAGAACATGCACAAGTACATGTGCGGGACATCGGTTTTGTCTTAAATTGGATCTTACCGATTTTATTGTTACTGTACTATTCTATTCTAAAATTGATACTGGCCCATTTCTAGTATTTAAACCCTTGTGTCAGGCTCTCATAAATCGAGTGACTGAATTATTTTTTTGGAACAGTTTGAGCAGTATTCAAATTACATTCCGGCTCATTCTTGGCTTGAGTACAATTTGAACAATGCTTCAGCATGGTTTGGCTTGCTTGAGCTTGGTTCTTATACACCTGTAATCCTGCAAGAGTTAGTTTTGTCATTTTCAAATAATTGGATATTGAGAAAAATAATCTGGTAAAAAAATAACAATTTTATTCTATTTTCTACTTTTTAACAATTTTTTTTAAAATAAACATTTTTGACATATTGTTATTTTTTTGGTGTGGTATTCTAAGTTGATTTTGTGGCTCACTTTGGTTATTACGTACTTGATATATCATGATTTTGGTTTTTGTAAAAAGTGCTTCAGTTATGCGGTATTCTATGTACCAGGATTATCTTAATACCAATATATATCAACTGTTTTATGTGTTATGCTGCTTCAAATTGTTTTATGTGTTTAATGCTTCCGTGCTCTGAATTTAGAATTGTCCTGTTCCTGTTCTTATCTTGTAACTACATGCAAGCTGTGCATTCTATGCTCCTGCATGACAACATAGTCCAGTCTAGATAAAAGCATCATTTGACAATTGTTACATATATTTATTCAGATTTTTTAATGAATGAGTTATATTTTTAACTGTTTTATTTTCACAAATATGAACAGTTAATAGTTATGTGTTAAGTTGTATAACTCTTGTTCTCTCCTTCTGTCACATTCTGCACTGGCTTTTTCTCTTTGGTGAACCAACTTAATTCATTCTTCAACTGTCATTAAGCTTTTCAAGTCTATTATTGTTATCAAATAAGATAAAAAGCAATACTTCTTTAAATTATTTTAGGTCTCATGCAATAGCAGATAGAAAATAAAATCATATTCTGTGCTATATTTTCTTTTAAAGAAATACAGAGGGGATGATGCCACCTGGCTTCAAACATTCCTCTCCTAAGTGGAGAAGGATGCCAGCCAACTGAACTGAGGCTGATAAGCATTACTTCCACTAGATTTTAGATTAATAGTAATTCTACTCTATTTAATTCTTAATTTTTCTTGTTGGTTATAATTTTTACCTATCAAAGAAATGCTTAATGGATATTGCATGTTGTAGAACATAATAATTATGGATACAAAGATCAAATGTCCTGCAAACTTATGCATGTTTTTCTTCATGTAACATGTTCATATTAATATCAATTGCGAAAGAAAGATGTCTTTTACTATTATTATCATAAAACATGCTTCATTGCATAACTGTCTTCTCCTTCAGCTCAATAGTAGAATCCCTTGGGAGCTCTCTAAATTTAGCCTTCTAATAACAAGCAATTGTGCAATTTAGTTTTTAGTTACCAATGGTGTGAGCGTGTGAGGATGGATTTGGGTGCAGGTTATGCAATTGATGATACTGATAGAGTTTATCCATTTCCATTAAATATTGCATTTAGATTATTTTTATGCATCCATAGGTGAGTTTTGGTATATCTGCTGCATTTTATTTTAACTAGCATATATCTATGACAATTGATTACTTATAACATTATCTTGTGACAGGTCCTTAATTTTATGTGGTTAAAGTTCTTTCTTATTTGGCGCTATTTTAGGTTCTGGTCGCTGGTAATCTTACTGAACCTGAATACCACTTTCTTGATATACTTTTTAAGCTCTTCTGTCCCTCCTAACTCATACTATAGACGATTGAGGTTTTTTTTATGCTATTAACATTTTGTGTTGTCAGCAACTATTGAATAATGTTGTGTGACGTCATTCTTAGCCGTCTGCTCTGATTTACTCTTTTTTTTCCAATTTCCTGTATTCTATTTGACATGAGTACACTTGATTTTGCTGATTCTGAAGCTGATTGAATAAGTATTGATTTGCAGATAGGAGGTATTGAGACTCCTGAGAATATGCCTAAGTGTATCAACAACTGTTATAATTTAGAGGGCTTCTGGAAAACTGGCATGCCTCGTTCAACAAATGGCTTGTCAGGTTGTATTCAGCGTTTCTTTTTAGTTAATATACTAATTTGTGTTTTGATTATTTTCAAAAATCAGGGATTACTAATAGTAAATTATCATTATAGGTACATGTACATTCCACTTGGTGGTTCTCAGAGAAAGCTACTTAATGTGTGGGTCATTTTCACATTTGTGGCAATATGGCATGATCTTGAATGGTATTTCTTTCCCTAAACATATGTTTTTAGTCTCCCCTATTATTAACATTTTACTGAAGTATGAGTCTATAAGAAAGTTATCCTTCAAATCATATGATAGTTTGTTTGATGGTTTTGTTGCTCTGTAACAGGAAACTTCTTTCATGGGCATGGCTAACATGTTTATTTTTTATTCCGGAAATATTAGTCAAATCATCAGTTAATGCCTTTCAGGTATGATCTCTTGCATTGTCTACGTTGATGAATCTCACAAGTCCCTTGTTCGGTAGGATATCATATTAGTCATATCAATAGATTTTTTCCACAATTGAGCACATTTACTTCTCTAGAATTAAAAGATAAATATCTCATGGACATTTCTCTAATTCTGATAATCTGTGTGTTCATTCCCATGTGCACTATTGTGCTTATATATAGTACCTTTAAGCTTACAGGGTGACAAGGATGAATGCAATCCATCCATGTTAGTTGTCTTGTTGTAACTCAACTTTGAGATCCCAAGACAACGGGCATGTCACTATTTTAATGGACAATGATCATTTAAAACTGTAAGGTGATCTACCTACACGACCAAGGAGTATGTCTTCTAGACTCTTCTAGTCTTTGCAAGAGTCTCCCTCTCCATCCCTCCCCATCTCTCTCTCTTTCCTCTCTTTCCTTCTCCCTCTCCTCCTGCCTCGCCAGTTTCTTGATTCGGAGGTCGGAACTATCCCGGTCGGCCTCCGATATGGCTCGATACGCTTCGAATCAGACGATTCGGGATGGTACCGTCGACCTTGCTGGATGGAGCAAGATGACAACTTCTAATGTACATAGTTTTGTTCATTTCTAAGGCTTAAATCTTAGTGATAGGAAACCTTCACCTAAGGTAATGTATCCACTTCAGAAACTCTCCGAAAACTTGAACTGGGACCTATTGCTTAAGTGCTTCTTTACTTCAAGTGTTTTTAAAATATCCACATTCCTATACCCCCACTTGTACCTACTCATGCACTTGCTCCCAATGCTGGCATCTAAGGCTTGTAATGTTGCATGGCTCAGACATTTGGGCAATAAAGATAGTTCATAAAAATAAGTCAAGTTAGGTAGAAGTGAAAATGTTAAGATGGATGTGTGATAAAACTAGAAATTAGTGTATTCAAGTAATTGTAGGAATTGCATAAATTAAGGACTTCAATAAGTAATTAGAATGTTAATAAGGAATTGCATAAAAGTGATGGAAAATCGATTGTGACTATATGGGCACTATAACAAAGTTCTGCGAGGGCTTCAATAAGGAGAATTACTTGCCAGCAATTGCTAGCTTAGTTGGTTAGCACCTCTCCCCTAAGGGCTTGCCCTTGGAGGAGGTCTAGGGTTCAAATCCTGGGTTTACTCAAAAAAAGCGAGGTGCCTTAATTTATGTTAAAGGTTGTGGGAAAAGAAGGAAAAGACCTAATGTTACTTGGATGCTAGAATAACATTAGATTGGTGCTAAAATAGGAGTATGGTGAATGAGGACTGACAAAGCTAGAAAAAGGATGCAAGGTTTGTTGTACCATACCGAACTGGACCGTATAGGGTATACCGTACCATACCAGTTTGGTATCGATATATGTACGGCGGTGTACTGACACTCAATATGCTGAGCCGGTTTCATACCATACTATACCAATACATTGATAGTGTGGCACCGACACGGAGCCCGATACCATGACGACACCTTGTATGTATATATATGTGTGCGTGTGTGTGAATGTTTGTCAGTGTATAATATTAGCACACATGAAAATCCTGGCCGATATTTTACAATAAAAATCATGTCCTTGCCTCACATGTCACCTTGATTTTTGGATGTTCTACGGTATTTTGTCTTGTAAGTTGGGGAGCTATTGCTTGCGATGTAAGATTTAATTTTAGATGAGAATTGTAATGATAGAAGTTAATTTATTAGGACAATTATTCAAATAGAATTATGGTAGCCAAGGTTTGCCGTATCCGCCTGAACTGGGTGGCATGATACGCGGTATGGAGAGTACCGTACCATACCGATTTGGTTTCGGTACTCGATATGGGAGGCGTACTGATACTCGGTACGCTGAAAAGATTCTGTATTGTACCATATCGATACAATGCTAGGATGGCACTAGTATGAGGTTCGGTACTGAGACGGCTAACCTTGATGGTAATACGTGCTAGTTTGCATAGAAATTATTGGTTATGATAAATGATTATAGCAATTGAATCTCATGATGGATTAAGTAGGATTCTTTTGCCAAATTTTAGAGTAAAAGAAGGGAAACTGGGAGACTAGAGGGAACAAAGAACTAGGTTAAGCTGTGATAAAGACAAAAGGGACAACCCACCATTATTTCATTCCAAAGGTTGTCGTACCGGTTGGTATCGTACTATACCGGACGCACTATTTCGATACCGAATTGGTATACAGTCTCGTACTGTACCGATATTCGGTACGCCTTGCCATCTCGTACCATACTGCGTACCGACACGATAGTAGGATGGTACCGGTATGGGATCTGGTATCGAGACAACGAACCTTGTTTCATTCAAAAATTGATAATAAAGATTCTTGGGAATTAGTCTCTCCTATTGATGTAGGATAGCCTGGGGAAAAGGAGAAATTAAAGGTTGAAAGGACATCAGATGCTAGGACTAACCTATTGGTGAATGAAATTTCTTTTTATATTTGAGTTGTTAATGAAGGTGAAGTGCATTACAATTTTCCTATATGGAAAGTATGGACAATGATTAAATTTAACTTGTGGGTTGAGGATCTATGGTTAAACCCAAAACAAAAGAAAGAAGAGGTGCAAAATTTTATCAAAGAGAGTAAAATAAGATCCGCTCACTCTAGGGTGGTCTCACACCATGATCGAGACAAACACACGAATGACGATAGTGAAACAAGAAAAGTTATGAATTCCTACACTTCGAAGGGTCTCACAGCTGGCCTTATATCTTATGAGGGAATACTCAAATAAAAAGAAGAAAAATACTTCTGTTGATCAACATAACATCATCATTATCACAAGAGATAGGGCAGCACTATTTATAGATGACCTAAAAGTGGTGTATGATCAAAATGCTCGTCTATGTATAATCTAGTTACAAAGTTAACCATTACTTCAACCCCAAGTGACATGTTGATCAAGTAAATATGAAATAAACTAGCCATTACGTTATGCTCCAGTAGATAACTTGATTCTTCATTAAAATAAAAGAAATATTGGAAAATTAAATAAATCAAACAGTGACTCGAAAACTCAAAATGACTCAATCAACTAACTAAAACCTGATTGATTCAGCTGAAGCCTTTGATTGTCTTTAAATGCGCTCAGTCCACGAGTCCCCACTCTGCAGCCTCGAACTTCAGCAGCTACATCACCTACACACAGAAGCCAATTTACTTACATTTTAAAAATAGCAGATGACAGATCTAATTTAACTACTCAAGTTTTCTTAACAAAAAGACAGCCTAAATTATTCCTAATACCTCATAAACCTAATCTGACTCTATATCCAGACACTGAGCTATATTAGGCACTGATAAACTTGCCTGATCTCATAACTAGATAGTTGTAGAACTTGAGTTTAACTATCCAATTAGTATCATACTTTTTTGGGTAATATTGCAGCGATTCAGGATACCTTAAATTTTCAGAAAATACATTAAGGCTGTCTGTAGGTTTCAACATAATGTCATCTTTTTCTAAAATTAAAGTTTTTGAAATTCTGAGGGCTTCGAACTGAAGATTTTTCAAAAGGTCTTTTTGGTCTTTAGAGAAAGAAAGTCTAAGAATGGAAAAACTGTGAGATGATAATAGAAGAAAAGTGTGAAATTTGAAGATTCTAATTGAACTAGATATATATAATTTCATGATTTTAGGACTTCTGCAAAATTTTTTGCACATGCTCTGGGCAGTATAAAATCCATAACGTGTAAATTAAGAGAACATACAAAATCATTAACTATCGTGGTTGTATAATGGATCCGAAAGCACTTGAAGGGTAATAGACTGAAAACATGAAGCTGGGAACAAATTATAAACCTAATTTTTGTCTAAACTCTCGATTACAATAATTTCATTATATGGCATCAACTTGCTTGCCTCAAATATTGCTTGATTTTACCTCTATAGATGGCCAGTGTGCACCTAGACCTGGCAACCTGCTTTGCATCCTTAGCTTGCAGGAAACATATCATAATTTGAGGCTAGTGTTTACCATTTAGTTGCCTAGTTTTCTGATGTATAACATGACAGTGCTTGCGTCATATTGGGCAATATTCAGTTTACTGCCGACTAAATATATTTAAAGTTAGTTCTTTTTTTCATTCGATTTGATGGTTAACTAAATACCATTGCCAGATTTATGGTGAATGCTTGATAAACTTTTGCTCTGATCAGGTAAACAGTGCTTCTGGAATGTTCATACATCGTGAACTTAGTGCCATTGCTGGTGCAGTAACAATTACATGCCTAATGGTATGTTTCCTTTTCATAATGGAGACTTCCTTCATATGGTTTCTTGTTTTAGGCCACATGAATGCAACATCATTTCTTTTCCAGGTCTGCTTAGTGTTTCCATATGACCTTTACCATTATCTAACCTGGTTTTGCTATAAACTACTTATGGAACTTAGCACACATGTAGCCAACCTACAGAAGCAACATGATCAAGCAGAGGTGTCATCAAAGTTTGAAAAATTTCCAGACTGCAATACTTGTCACCCTGTATCTTGACCCTATTTTGATATGGGTTACCATCTGTGCTGGCAAACCATGAGCAGATATGAGAGCATACCGATGTACATGCCATACCAATGCATGACCCGTACCACCTCTGCTGCTGCATTTCAGACCTCAGGGGCCATGTAGATATACCTTTAAGCTTTCATACTCTAAAAGGAATGCCCTGCTTTAATTTGTTTGATCGGTTTGCTCATGTTTGTCAATATCTAATGTATTTATGTTTTTCCTTCTATCCTACTCTAAATTTGAATTCATAGTGTGCTATATACGGTTCCATGTGGTAAATAAAAGAAGCTAAAGAGAGCCAAGCCATACTTGAGCTCTGTTCATATTAAAATTGAGGCCAAGCTCAAGCTCTGCTAAATTAAACTCAAGCCAGGCTTATGCACTGCTAAGTAAATTCTGGGTGGAACCTGCGCTGTTCAAAAGCAGTGGAAGGGAATGATCATAGCCTTAGTGCTGCGAAAGCTTTGGTATATACGTTAATCACTGTTGTTAGATCTAGACATACTGTTGAAATGGTTCACTAGCAAGTAAACATTGTAACACTTGGATCAGAAAACTGATGGCTGATAACACACCCCATTCTTATTGTAATTTGTGCTAGTGTGTAGTATGTGAAAATTAAAAAAAATGCTTATAAATAATAACTAAGATAATATATAATATACGTATTTAATAATGGGTCAAACATGAGGAAGTGTAGAAAATATCAATTCATTTATCTTCCTTAAATTCAACCATCAAACCTGGCTGTTTTAATCAGGCAAGTCCTTAGTGAGCTAATCACAAGTTCTTCATACAGAGCTTGCTCATTCAACAGCTTTTTCCATTTGCTTGTTTAAACGGAAAAGGATGAGAGAAATTTATCTGCAGTTACCCCCTTCAAATTATTTAGAACTGTGGATAAAGAACATGCATGTACAAAAATTCAAACAATTCCATTTAAACTGTTTCGATAATTGAAATTGGGTGGTCTTACCAAAGAAAAGTAAGATCTGGAATTCCTACAGCAAATTTGATTAATTCGTCCTTGCATATTGAGCATATCTAACATGTTATGCTTAAATCTCTGCAATATCAATTGAACATCGACATGCTTTGTATCTGGCCACAACAATCATTTTGCTTTACTGATAGAAGCCCTTTTACTGGATTAGTGCCAACTGAAGAGCTTCATATGCTTCACCTTTGCAAACTAATCAATCTTATTGCATATTCTCTTCAGAACTTCATACCATATAACCTTTCCATGAGACAGCTTCGACTCTGTTCTCATGTTTCTATTTAATGGATTTAGAGTGGGGAGGGAAGAGAAAAGAGAGCGGGTGGGGATTATGTAGAAAATGTATCCCTGAGTTTATTGCGACTGATCTACATCTTCTTTCAAGAAGCAATATATCAACCTGTTGTTGATTTTATCAGTTGTATAGTCAGCAACTGAGGTTTCTTTGTAAGATAAGCTGGAAATTCCTCAAATGTCTGTAACCAACCTTTTTTTTTTTTCTGCATGTTTTATGAAGGTATATGATTATGTAGTGTTTAAAGGGAAAAGAAAAGCCTTTAAGATGCTATATTTAATATGTTCCTTGGTAAATCTCAGGTACATCGGTACTAACAATCCCCTGTTGAACAACAGGTTGCAAATCTTATTGGTTATGTTATAGGACCATCAGGCATAAATTGGTTGATTTCACGATTTCTTCAAAAGGATGGTATGTTAACTGCACATCAGTTTTCTCCAGCTCAACATGCATTTACCTACCAGAGCTATGCTTTTAATGATGTACAGGGTTGCCTGTTCTAGCTGTCTTGTTTGTATCATTTTATGTCGCAACCAAGGTATTTGTTTGTCTATCTTGTTCATCATCAAGATCAGTGTAATACTTCGTCTTTCGACTTTCTAAGTATAATATTTTTCCAGCTTATGTTTCACATTCGTGATGTGGAAAAAAACTGTCAGTGATAGGATTTGTTTGGGGCTGATACTTTTTCAACTGGTACTCCTGCTAATGTCAGGTACACATCTTGGACCAATTAATAGCTTAAAGTAGATTTTTTTCTAAATGGCGTATAGGCAAAATATAGATGACTGATTTGTGGCCCTCGGTTCTTTGTTGATTGGGAACTTGAGAGATATGGGAACAAGAGACTCTGCTTGCTTCCTGCTGATGCAGGTAAATTACAGTTAAACTACACAGCCTTTCTTCTTCTATTGTGGCAATTGAAGATTGGAATAGACAGTTTTTTTTTAGCAATTCACTTACTGGTTCAATTCTAGAATCTGAAAATTGCAGATATCTTTGTTAGTCAAGCTGCGGGATCAAACCTGGTCGCTGATCTAACAGCCTTGACCATCTGTTGCTAGAAAGTGTTTGCTTTAAGGGACCTTTAAAAAGTATGATGAGATAGCTGTATCACCATGACCTGATTTACTGAAGTCATTTATAATGCAATTCTACTTACAAATACTCCCAAACATGATGCATCTAGATCTTCGCACAAAGCAAGCAAGCCACTCTGGTTCAAATTTGTATTTACCTTTCTTTTGACAAGCAATTTGTATTGACAATCTTACTAGCTCCTCTAACTGCTAATCCCTGTAAGAATTGTGGTAGAATTGCCTGCTTTTGATTTCATTTTCGATACTAATGTAGATCATAGAAAATTTATTTGACACCTGAAGTTTTTCTCAGGCTAAATGTATCATTCTTATGATACTTACATTAGTCCCAGCAGTTTTTTCTACTTAAAAATCTGTACAATTTTAGGGGTGGTCGCTTAATTACTATTCTAAACCATATAATTTAAGTTTCTATGACGACTTATCAATCCATTAAAGCTAACATTGTCAGGTGAAAGAATATGGGGTCAATGTGGGGTTTTAGATGAATTGAAGTTCTTGCAAAATGCAAGAGAATGAAAAGAGATGTAGGGATCATCCTGAAAGGTATATGCCCCCATAGCCATCAGATATTTGAGAAGATTAATCTTAGTTGGCTAACATTTCCTACTTGCTATCTCTACTATTACAATATTTGGAGCGGGGCCCCTGCATGTCCATCCTCTCTGTGTTCTGTTTTAGTAGCCTTTCATGTTCAGATTTTAGTCAACCACAGAGCTAACCGCTGCCCTAAGAAAGCTAGAGCGAATAGGCGCTTGTGCGCTTGCAGAGTGAGGGTCGGGCTGATCCAAGAGTTCTGGTTCCGGTTCGAGAACCACTTCTTCCTCTGCAAACAAAAAATGGGGCACACCAGCCCTGTCAGTGGAGTTGCACTCGTTGTTCCATCTTCTTAATCAAAGCAAAGTCAGATTCCAACCTCGGACACTCCCTGTAGTTGATACTTGAAATAGAAGAAAAAAGAGAGTACATAGATTAAATGGACAGTATATTTTTTAATTTTGCTTCAAACAATCTTGATATATACCAAATGCTCCATTTTCTTGAATAAATCAACTATCACTGATGCCATATACTAGTAGTTCATTACTGCAGTACCCTATTGTGGTCTTCAATTTAACTTCCTCCTTGTTAGACCCAACAAAGCAAATCGAGCAAGATGCTATAAAATTTCCAGCATCTGACCGAACCTTGAACGAGTGGTAATGTGTTTATATTTTTTATCGCATTTTCTTAAATGCCAAATGATCTAATCTCAATTGAAAATATCTGGATTACTTAGTTCTAGTTTATAACTAGGGAATTTATTTATTCACAAGTGGTGCACTCCAGATTTTGGTGGACAATAGTAAATTTTCTCCTGTGACTAATGTTAAAGCATTTTTACATGTGCATTGACCAGTGTTATATATGCATCTGTAGCATAATATTCATCCTTCCTAGTGCTACCCCCATGAACTTCATTGCAGTAAGTGCTAAGAGAGTATAGAATTCATGATCCCATATAAATGAGTTTATTTCGATTCATGATAGCCGACTGTAGCTAAGTATCCAACATTAAGATTGCTTTATAGAAGCTTATGTGTTAGCATGGCCATTCATGCATCATGAGCTATTGCGGTTATTGTGTCCTGGCAAAGTGAATGCTGCAGCAAAGGTCACTCAGTAACAAGAACTGACATGAAGTTACCAAAAAAAAAAAAAATCAAACAAGCAAGCACTGCCAAGATTGCAAGATTATTAACTAGTGTCCTATACAAATTGCCTCTTCTTCTTGATCCCTTGTTAGGCGATTCAGTTATTTAAGACGATGAGCATCGAATTGGGAATCATAGGAGACTAGCTCTAACATGATTTTGTCCTGCAAGACCTAAAAGAGAACAAAAGCGCTATAAGATGCCGGAAAGCAGAGGAAATGAAATACAGTAATCTAATACATTTGTGCCTTCTTAGACATTCAAGATAAGATTCTATCAGTTCACAGCTTGCAGATTTTAGTCTGGCAGTCATCCACTTTGCAACTAAGCTGGAGGGGTTCACTTCCCACATCACCAGCTGCCCATATATCCTGCAGTGATGGGTGTGGAAATGTTATATGAGGCTAGAGAGGATTCAAAGTTCCAAACTCACTTGTCTCACAATATTATTGGCAGGGGTGGCAAAAATTGACTGGACCCAAGAACCTGACCGGACCCAAACCATATTTAGGTGGGGTTTGGGTCGAAGATTTTTTAGGGTGTAGGTCATATTTTTTGACCTGACCTTAAATGTATTGGATATGGGTCAAAACTCTGACCCGACCCCGGCTGAAGGGGCTGAATTCTATTTTGATTGACATGATCTAGGCTGGGTTGTTATAATCTTGAATAAGATTTTATTGAGTGACTGGTGCTTGTTTTAATACTATATGTTTAGATTATTTTGAAAATCAGACTGAAAGAATAGTAAAAGTTAGATTTGACAAGTTAAGTCTTTTAGGATTTGAGCCTTGCAAAATAGATTAGATTAAGATCAAAATTGGGTTATCCAAAATGACCTGTGGATAGGTATAGGTTGAGATGTCTCGACCTTTTTACCAGTTTTGAGTCCAGTACATATCTAGAATGTTGCTATCTATACTTGATTGTGTCCCAAAGTCGATCCATTGCTACCCTTCTTTGTTGGGATTTTTGCATTAATGGTCTCGTTTGGTTAGCGAGAAGTATTTTTCCTCCTAGAAATATGATTTCTGAGAAGCAGATTTTTGAAAAGAGAATGTATAGAAAAGTACTTTTGGCATGTTTGGTTGACCATGAAAAAGTGAGATTTTCAGAGTGCTTATGTTTGGTTGATTATCCACTTTTTTGGAAAAGTTGCGTAATTTCTATTATACCCTTAATAAAAATTAAGTGTTTAATGCTTTTTTAATGCTGAAGGGCCTTTTTGGAAAAAAAATAAAAATAGAGTGATTTTCGGCTCACGGAAAAGTAACTTTTTCATAAAACATGAGAATCATATTCCCATGAAAAAACAACTTTCCAGTCTCTTCCCTTTGAAAACTCCAACCAAACAAAAGGCATCTCATTACTTTCCTCTGAACCACACTTTCTCTCTTCCTTTTTCCGCGAACAAACAAGCCATATATCCGGCAAGTCAAAACGCATTATAGGGCAAATATCATTGTGCAAAATGCTATGTTTTGTATGATGCTATCACCCCTTTTTGTTGGGATTTTTGCATTTATATCCTGAAATAAAAATGCATTATAGGGCAAATATTGCTATACAGAGGCTATGCGTATTTAACTTGAGAAGGCCCCATCAAAACATTTAACTTTACCTATTAGAGTTGCATATTGTTCGGGGAAAAGCAGATCACCCCAAAAATGCATGAACGCATTTCCGGCATGTGACAGGCGTCCGACCTGGAATCGCCCGACCTGAGGGCGTCCGACCTTGAGGCGCCCGACTTCAAGATGCCCAACTGGAAACCCGACCTCAAGACTCTCGACCTGGCGCCTGGCCAACCGCTCGACTTCGAGACTCCCGACCTAGGTACCCGACCTCAGCATCCTCGACCTCGGAAGTCCGACCTCGCTATCCACTTACAGCGGTCACATCCTTCTGCAGCTCGACCAAGGACTACGCCCTGCTACTACTGTCAACAATTAATGCGCATGGCCTCCACTGGTCTTCGGCTCACTCAACAATTAATGCGCATGGAAGATTTGACTCACACAACATCGTGCGTGCCATTTCTGCCAATGTCTTGTTTTTTCTTTCAACAACCCCATTTTGTTGAGGCGTTCTAGGTGCTGAAAATTGATGTAAAATACCATTTTTATTACAAAATTCTTCAAAGTGTTGATTTTCAAATTCAGTACTATGATCACTTCGAATTGCTACTAAGGTGAGCTTCTTTTTATTTATGATATTATTATAAAGTTTCAAGAATTCTGAAAATGCTTCATTCTTATGTGCCAAAAATGAAACCCATGTATATCTTGAAAGATCATCTACAATAACTAGTCCATACTTCTTCCCTCCTAGACTCGCAGTTCTAGTGGATCCAAATAGATCCATGTGTATGAGTTCAAAAGGCCTAGTTGTTGATACTATATTCTTTGATTTGAAGGATGATTTAGTTTGTTTTCCCAATGAGCATGGTCCACAGATTTTGTCCTTTTCAAAAATCAATTTTGGCACATCTTTTATTAATTCCTTCTTGACTAGTTTTGATATTAATTCCATACTAGCATGTCCTAGTCTACGATGCCAAAGCCAACTTATTTTATTTTTCTTTTCTTCATTAGTAATTAAGCATAATCCATTTTTCTTACCTAAGTCATGAAGATCTACCATGTAAATATTTCTTTGCCTTTGTCCTACAAGTATAATGCTATTATCTTTAGGATTTGTGATTATGCGTACTGATGCTTCAAATGTGACTTTAAACCCTTTATCACAAAATTGACTTATGCTAAGTAGGTTATGTTTCAAACCCTTAACTAATAAGACATTTTTTTATGAAAATAGATGGAGTAATGAAAATTTTACCCTTTCCAATGATATACCCTTTACCATTGTCTCCATAGGTTACTACTCCACCCTTCTTAGATTCCAAGGTGACAAATTAGTCTACGTCACCGGTCATGTGTCTTGAACAGCCGCTATTTAGATACCATCGTTTTTTCTATTTATTAGCTGCAAGACACCCCTACAATAAAGATCAAGAAAGAGCTTTAGGTACCCAAACTATGTTGGGTCCTTTTGGGTTAGTACTTGATGTTCCTTTTGGAACCCAAACTTTCTTAATTTGATCTTATGATTATTACTCAATTTGTTTTGACTGGACTTTCTATAGTTACATTCATATGCTTTATGTCCTAATTTATTGCAGCAATGACAAGTAATATTTTCATTTTTAGCTTTTACAAAAATGTTCTTTAAGTATTTTTGTTTCCTATTTGTTTTATATCCTAATCCAGCCTTATCATATACAGCTTTTTGACTATCAAGGATCAAATTTAATTTGGTAGAACTAAGTGTAAACTTATCTACTAAGGATTTATATTTTTCAGCATCTTCTTTTAACTTGACATTTTCAGCAATTAGATTCTTGATTTCATTTGTAAGTTTCCTACTTAATATTTCATAGTTATGAGATAGTTTTAACTTATCTTTGACAAGAGATTGATTTTCTTCTTTTAGAACTTTATTTTTATTGATTAGTTTTCTATGTTCTTCCATGAGTTCTAAGAATGCATCATGTAATTCATCAACAGTAAAATCATATTCAAGTTCAGAATCTACCTCATCGTCATTGGCCATATGACACATTTGGGCCGTCTCTTGATGATCTTCCTCTTCTGAACTTGACTCTCACTTTCACTCCATTCAGCCATGAAGTTCTTCTTTTTCAGTTTTCTTGCCATCCATTACAATTCTGGGCAATCTATCTTATAATGCCGGGTTTGTTACACTCATAACAAATAGGAGTTTCTTTTTTCCTTTTCTTTGTCCTTACCCTTTTCTTTACTTGAGCTACCTTTGAAGAAGGGTTTCTTTTTATAAAATCTATTCTTACCTCCCATAAACTTTCTGAATTTTCTGAATTTTATACCATGAGAGCCCATTCAATTGAGAGAAAGGGTCCCCTTTGGATGAAAAAATGTACTCCTAAGCATAGCCATTCCTTCTTCATCAAATTCATCATCATCATCTGAATCTTCCGACTCAGTTTGTTGTTTAGGGGTGGTAGACTTTAGGGCAATGGGCTTTCTTCTCTTGACCTCATCTTCTGAATTTTGCCTCATGGTCAACTCATGGGTCATGAGTGATCCTAGAAGTTCCTCTAATTGCAATGTGTTGAGGTCCTTAGCTTCCTGAATTGCAGTTACCTTGGCCTCCCAAACTCTTGGTAGAGACTTGAGAATTTTTCGCACTAATTCAGAGTTAGTATAAGACTTTCCTAAACTCTTAAGCCCATTTATAATTTCAGTAAAACGAGTAAACATATCAGTTATGGACTCAGTGGATTCTATTTTAAACAATTCATACTTATGTACTAATATGTTTATTTTTGACTCCTTAACTTGATTAGTCCCTTCATGAGTGACCTCAAGTTTGTCCCAAATTTTTTTTGCGGAGATGCAAGTAGATATTCTATTAAATTCACTTACATCTAATGAACAGTAAAGTACATTAATTGCTTTTGCATTTAACTGTGCCAATCTTCTATCACTTTCATTCCAATCCATTTCTGGTTTGGGTATGATAGTGCCCTCTATATTAAGTGTGGGTGTGTGAGGTCCTCTAGTAATGATGTACCATAATTCATAGTCTAAAGCTTTAATGAATATCCTCATCCTAGATTTCCAGTATGTGTAGTTTGTGCCATTAAATAGAGGATGTCTATTTGTGGATTGCCCTCACTCATAGAACATTCCACTTGGGTTGTCATGATCTTTAACTCTTGATTGTGAGATCAATAAGTACTATTGGAGCACTTTGCTCTGATACCACTTGTTGCCCAAGGTGACAAGCCAAGAGGGGGGGTGAATTGGTTTCTCTTAATTTTAACTATCCAACTTATGTTAAATGATGAGTTAGTGGAATTAAACAAATCACAATACAAACAACAAGAAGTATAGTGGTTCGGTGCTCTCCTTAGCACCTACGTCCACTCCCCAAGCGACCCCTTGGGAATTCACTATAATCCCGCGGATTACAGTTGGATTGTTTTCCGGGCTCACAATCCAAAAATCTTTACACTTTGGTTTTCCGGGTTCACCAAAAACCTATGTTGGTTTTACGGGCTCACCAACGAACCTATGTTGGTTTTCCGGGCTCACCAACGAACCTTTACAATTGGTTTTACGGGTTCACCAATCAACCTATTCCGTTGGTTTTGCGGGCTAACCAACTAACTTTACAAGGAGTTTAATAAACAAAGTAAGAAGATTTAAGCTCCTAGATGAGCAAATATAACAATATAATCTACAAAGAAGAGTTTAGAGAATAGTTATCACTTGATGTGACTTCTCTCTTCTTTGTCAAGGATGCTTCACTCTTCAAGGGTGGATGGAGCTCTTAATGACTCTTGGAATCTGCTCAACCACTTTCTTTTGACTCTTGAATGAAGCACTTGGATGAAGAAGATTAGGGCACTTTGTCTTTCTTGTGTACTCTTTGATATTTTGCAAAAGGATATTCTCTCTGATGAATAGTGCCACTTTAAATAGTTTTCTTCATCCATTGGACAAGCCCCAATGGTTAGAATTCAAAAACTAGCCGTTACTCACTGTTGGAAGGACAAAAAGTACTTCTGCAGAACTAGCCGTTATGCTTCTGCCCGTGTTTGGGTCGGCTCAACCTGTCCTTGGGTCGACCCAACTTTCACTTGGGTCGACTCAACCTTTCCTTGGGTCGACCCTCTCAGAACCACAGAACCTTGCAATTCAGCCTTCCTTCACTTGGGTCGACTCAACATTTCTTTGGGTCGACTCAAGGTTCAGTTGGGTCGACTCAAGGTTCAGTTTTGTCGACTCAACTTCTTCTTGGGTCGACCCTCTCAGGGTTTCCAGAGAACCTTTTCTTTCATCTGTTCTGTCATTACCTTTGGGTCGACCCTCTCAGGGTTTGGGTCGACTCAAGCTTGGGTCGACTCAACTTCATCTTGGGTCGACCCTCTCAGTATTTCCAGAGAACCATTTTCCTAAGTTGTTGAGAAGCTTGAAGTTTGGGTCGACTCATGCTTTCCTTGGGTCGACCCAACTTACTGTTCATCTGTGCCATTTTTGCAGAAGTGTGCCAAATGCTTTCTTGATGTGCCGGAGTCGACCCAATCAACCTTGGGGTCGACTCAATTCACACTTTGCTGCAACTCAAGGTTAGATTCATCCAAGTAAACAATGAAATGCATCTTTAACTTGTTATACAAATATACTGAGAGTAACAGACTTATAAATGAAGTATCGAATTAACTTATAACATACTCTCGATTATTGCTTGTTAATCATCAAAATAACACTATCATCCTCACCCGCCGACTTCACCGAGATGTTGGTCCGAGCTCGGAAGTATGCGAAGGCCGAAGAGGGTATCGCCTCCAGGTAGGGCGCGACCGAGCAGGCCTTAAAGAAGCAGAAAAGACGCAACGAGGAGCGCGGCTGTCCGAAAAGCCCGTCTCCCCGCAGAGACGAGAACCTGCCTCGGCTAAGGAGTCCACCCCGACAGCGGGGACAGCCTCGACCAAAGTCACCGCCTCGACCGAGATCTCTGCCGAAGCCACGAATGCCTTCGGGGAAGTACGAGAACTACACTCCCTCAATGTTTCCCAGGCGGAAATTCTAATGGAGATAGAAGGCCGAGACTACTTCTGACCTCACCCCCGATGCGGGATACAGGAGCTCGGCGCAATCCTAGGAAGTACTGCCGCTGCCACCAGGACCATGGCCACGACACGGAGGATTGCTTTTAGCTACGGGACGAGATCGAGGTGCTCATCCGCCTCGGAGTACTCAACCGGTTTGTGCGGAACCGGCGCGAGGAAAGAAGGCCAGTAGAAAATGCCGCACTGCCTAAAGATCCAAATGACAATAGGTCTATCGCCGGCACCATTAATACTATCGGTGGAGGAAGCTCAATCGAAGAACCAGTCAGGGGAAGGATTCCTCCGAAGCGCCCGCGCACCTTCGAAGCTATCTCATTCTCGAACGAGGATTTGGAAGGAGTTGAGACTCCTCATGATGACGCTGTGGTCATCTCCATGATTGTAAATAAGTTTGATGTAAAGCGCGTCTTAGTTGATAATGGAAGCTCGGCAAATATTTTGTACTACGATGCCTATCAAAAAATGGGGATGACAGAAAGCCAGCTTCGGAGAATGAATGCTTCACTGGTCGGATTCACCGGAGATTCGGTCCTGATTGAGGGCGAGGTCAGCCTTCTGGTCACGGTTGGGCTCGCCCTCCGAGAAAGTACTGTGAGGACGGATTTTCTTGTGGTTCGTTTGCCTTCGGCCTACAACGCCATTCTTGGGCTCGCCCCCAAGAAAGTACTGTGAGGATGGATTTTTTGTGGTTCGTTTGCCTTCGGCCTACAACGCCATTTTTGGACGACCAGGGCTTAATGCCCTCCGAGCTGTGGTCTCGACTTATCACCTGTTCATGCGGTTTCCTACCGACCAAGGAGTAGGCGAAGTTCGTGGGGACCAGTCAATAGCTAAGCAGTGCTATATGACGATTCCCAAAGCAAAGCAACCGGCCAAAGCACCAAGCCAAGGGGAGCAACCGGCCGAGGCGTCAACCAAAACGTCAGATCAGACGCTGCCCATTGAAACCTTGGAGGTACGGAACGACCTCCGGAAGGAACGGATAGAGCCTAGTGAGCTTCTTACCCAAATTCCATTAAAAGAAAACTGCCTAGAGCTAACCGTGCAGGTCGGCTCTGGCCTGAGCGCCTGCAAAAGAAACCACCTGATCGAGTTCCTGCGGACTAATATGGACGTCTTTGCCTGGTCGCCCGCCGACATGCCGGGAATAGATCCCGAGGTCATGGTTCACCGACTCCAGGTGAAACCGACCTGCAAACCTGTGCGGCAGAAGAAACGGGGCTCCGCCCCGGAATGATAGTAGGCAGCGGCCGAGGAAGTGGACAAACTTCTCGAGGTCGGCTTCATCCGGAAGGTCTCCTATCCGGATTGGCTCGCCAACCTGGTCCTCGTGAAGAAAGCTAATGGGAAGTGGCGCATTTGCGTGGACTACACCGTGACAAAGTCTTCCCAAAGGACAACTTTCCACTTTCCAGCATTGATCAGCTTGTGGACTCTACCTCGAGACACCAGTTTCTGACCTTCATGGACGTCTTCTCGGGATATAATCAAAACGGAATAGCACTAGAAGACGAGGAGAAGACGACCTTTATCATCGACAAGGGTATTTATTACTACAAAGTGATGCCTTTCGGGTTGAAAAATGCCGGAGCAACATACCAGAGGTTGGTCAGCCAGATCTTGAAAAATCAAATAGGCCGAAACATGGAAGTCTATGTGGACGATATGCTGGTGAAGAATCGGACATCAGAGGACCATGTGGCCGGCCTCAATGAGACATTTTGCATACTCAGGAAGTATCGAATGAAACTCAACCCTACCAAGTGCGCATTCGGAGTAACCTCGAGCAAATTCCTTGGTGTTGCCCAAGGTGACAACCCAAGAGGGGGGGGTGTGTTCCCTACCGAGACAACGGACACTCTCAACGGATCCTCCACGCGCTGGGCATACCATACCTCTTCCGTGAGAATTGGGTTTTTCTGAATTTTTGGTGCTTTAAATGTTTTCTTAGTTAAGTGCGGTGGAAGCTTTCTTAAGTTACTTGTGTGAACTTACCCTAGAGCAAGAATCAAATATAAAGCAAGAATAAATACAAGAACAAGCACAACACAAACAAGACAACGTATAGTGGTTCGGTACACCTCAAGCACCTACGTCCACTCCCCAAGCCTTTCATTAGGAATTCACTATAATCCCTCGGATTACAGTTGGATTGTTTTCCGGGCTCACAATCCAAAAATCTTTACACTTTGGTTTTCCGAAATCACCAAGAACCTATGTTGGTTTTACGGGCTCACCAACGAACCTTTACAATTTGGTTTTTCGGGATCACCAATAACCTATATTGGTTTTGCGGGCTCACTAACAACCTACACCGTTGGTTTTACGGGCACACCAACAAACCTATACCGTTGGTTTTACGGGCTCACCAACAAACCTATAATGTTGGTTTTACGGGCTTACCAACAAACCTTACAACAAGAATAAAGAACAAGGATCTAAAGCTCCTAAATGAGCAAATAAAATAATTATAAGCTACAAAGAAGAGTTTAGAATATAGTTATCGCTTTAATAAGGCACTTCTCTTCTTTGTCAAGATTGCTTCACTCTTCAAGGATTGGTGGAGCTCTTAATGTCTCTTGGAATCTGCTCAAACACTTTCTTTTGGCTCTTGAATGAAGCAATTGAATGAAGCTTGCCTTGCTAGGGTTTTCTCTTGAATGGACTTGATGATTTTCAAAAGCTTGCTTCCTCTGATGAATACTCCCTCTTAAATACTTCTCCAACCTCCAAATAGTCCTTCCTGACCATTGGATTGAAGAAACTAGCGTTTATAGCCGTTGGAAGTCCAAAAAGCACTTCTGCACAACTAGCCGTTATGCTTCTGCCCGTACTTGGGTCGACCCAAACTTTCCTGGGGTCGACTCAAACCACTGTTCATCAGACTTGGGGTCGACTCA
>NW_024069523.1:0-39816 GCF_009389715.1 Phoenix dactylifera
TCATACCAAGCCCTAGGTGCTTGCTTTAATCCATATAATGCCTTATGTAGTCTAAACACATGATTTGGCAACTCATGATTTTCAAAACCAGGAGGTTGCTCTACATATACTTCCTCCTCTATAAAACTATTTAAGAATGCACTTTTTACATCCATTTGATACAATTTGAAATCCATGAAACATGCAAATGCTAGAAGTAATCTAATAGCCTCTAATCTAGCTACAGGAGCAAATATTTCATCAAAATCTATTCCTTCTTCTTGATTGTATCCCTTAGCTACAAGTCTAGCTTTATTTCTTATAACTAACCCATTTTCATCTAATTTATTTCTAAAGATCCATTTTGTTCCAATTATTGAGTTATGCTTTGGTCTTTCAGTTAATGTCCATACATTACTTCTTTTGAATTGATTTAATTCTTCTTGCATGGCATTTATCCAATTAGTATCTTTTTCAGCTTCTTCATAAGTCTTAGGTTCTAATTGTGAAACAAAAGCAAGATAATCATTTAAATTTCTAAGAGATGATCGAGTTCTTACCCCTTGAGATGGATCACCAATGATTAAGTCTTTAGGGTGTCCATATGCATACCTCCATTCCTTTGGCAAGTTTTGAGATTGTGGTGGCACGCAATCATCTCCCTTATCTTGAATTGGCACGTCATCAATATTCAACTTTTCAAAGTCGATAATTCCTGTATCATCATCAACAATATTTTCTTTCCTAGCAGACTCACTATCAGACTCATCAAATATAATATTAACTGACTCTTCCACTACAAGAGTTCTTTTATTGAATACTCTGTATGCCCTGCTAGATGTGGAGTATCCTAAGAAGATACCTTCATCTGACTTGGCATCAAATTTACTTAGATCCTCCTTGCCATTGTTTAAAATGAAACATCTACATCCAAATACTCTAAGATATTTAGCAGTTGGTTTCTTATTCTTCCAAAGTTCATAAGGAGTTTTTCTTGGTTATTGGTCGTATTAACACTCGATTTAGAATATGGCAAGCAGTGCTTATAGCTTCAGCCCAAAAGTACTTTGGAAGATTTGACTCACACAACATCGTGCGTGCCATTTCTGCCAATGTCCTATTTTTTCTTTCAACAACCCTATTTTGTTGAGGCGTTCTAGGTGCTGAAAATTGATGTGAAATACCATTTTTAGTACAAAATTCTTCAAAGTGTTGATTTTCAAATTCAGTACCATGATCACTTCGAATTGCTACTAAGGTGAGTTTCTTTTCATTTATGATATTATTATATAGTTTCAAGAATTCTGAAAATGCTTCATTCTTATGTGCCAAAAATGAAACCCATGTATATCTTAAAAAATCATCAATAATAACTAGTCCATACTTCTTCCCTCCTAGACTCGCAGTTCTAGTGGGTCCAAATAAATCCATGTGTATAAGTTCAAAAGGCCTAGTTGTTGATACTATATTCTTTGATTTGAAAGATGATTTAGTTTGTTTTCCCAATGAACATGGTCCACAGATTTTGTCCTTTTCAAAAATCAATTTTGGCACATCTTTTATTAGTTCCTTCTTGACTAGTTTTGATATTAATTCTATACTAGCATGTCCTAGTCTACGATGCCAAAGCCAACTTATTTCATTTTTCTTTTCTTCATTAGTAATTAAGCATAATCCATTTTCTTGCCTAAATCATGAAGATCTACCAAGTAAATATTTCTTTGCCTTTGTCCTACAAGTACAATGCTATTATCTTTACGATTTGTGATTATGCATACTGATGCTTCAAATGTGACTTTAAACCCTTTATTACAAAATTGACTTATGCTAAGCAGGTTATGTTTCAAACCCTTAACTAATAAGACATTTTCTATAAAAATAGATGGAGTAATAAAAATTTTACCCTTTCCAATGATATGCCCTTTACCATTGTCTCCATAGGTTACTACTCCACCCTTCCTTGATTCCAAGGTGACAAATTGATCTACGTCACCGGTCATGTGTCTTGAACAGCCGCTATCTAGATACCATCGTTTTTCCACTTTATCAGCTGCAAGACACCCCTGCAATCAAGATCAAGAAAGAGCTTTAGGTACCCAAACTATGTTGGGTCCTTTAGGGTTAGTACTTGATGTTCCTTTTGGAACCAAACTTTCTTGAATTTAATCTTTTGATTATTACTTAATTTGTTTTGACTGGACTTTCTATAGTTACATTCATATGCTTTATGTCCTAATTTATTGCAGCAATGACAAGTAATATTTTCACTTTTAGCTTTTACAAAAATATTCTTTAAGAATTTTTGTTTCCTATTTATTTATATCCTAATCCTGCCTTATCATATACAGCTTTTTGACTATCAAGAATCATATTTAATTTGGTAGAACTAAGTGTAAACTTATCTACTAAGGATTTATATTTTTCAGCATCTTCTTTTAACTTGATATTTTCAGCAATTAGATTCTTGGTTTCATTTTTAAGTTTCCTACTTAATGTTTCATAGTTCTGAGATAGTTTTAACTTATCTTTGATATGAGATTGATTTTCTTCTTTTAGAACTTTATTTTTGTTGATAAGTTTCTTATGTTCTTCCATGAGTTCTAAGAATGCATCATGTAATTCATCAACAGTAAAATCACATTCAAGTTCAGAATCTACCTCATCGTCATTGGCCATATGACACATTTGGGCCGTCTCTTGATGATCTTCCTCTTCCGAACTTGATTCCTCACTTTCACTCCATTCAGCCATGAAGTTCTTCTTTTTCAGTTTTCTTGCCATCCATTTCAAATCTGGGCAATCTATCTTATAATGCCCGGGTTGTTACACTCATAGCAAATAGGAGTTTCTTTTTCCTTTTCTTTGTCCTTACCCTTTTCTTTGCTTGAGCTACCTTTGAGGAAGGGTTTCTTTTTATAAAATCTATTCTTACCTCTCATAAATTTTCTGAATTTTCTTCCAAGCATAGCTATCCCTTCTTCATCAAATTCATCATCATCATTTGAATCTTCCGATTCAGTTTGTTGTTTAGGGGTGGTAGTCTTTAGGGCAATGGGCTTTCTTCTCTTGACCTCATCTTCCGAATTTTGCCTCATTATCAACTCATGGGTCATGAGTGATCCTAGAAGCTCCTCTAATTGCAGTGTGTTGAGGTCCTTAGCTTCCTAAATTGCGGTTACCTTGGCCTTCCAAATTCTTGGTAGAGACCTGAGAATTTTTCGTACCAATTCAGAGTTAGTGTAAGACTTTCCTAAACTCTTAAGCCCATTTATAATTTCAGTAAAACGAGTAAACATATCAGTTATGGACTCAGTAGATTCCATTTTAAACAATTCATACTTGTGTACTAATATGTTTATTTTTGACTCCTTAACTTGATTGGTCCCTTCATGAGTGACCTCAAGTTTGTCCCAAATTTTTTTAGCAGTAATGCAAGTAGATATTCTATTAAATTCACTTACATCTAATGAGCAATAAAGTACATTTATAGCTTTTGCATTTAACTGTGCCAATTTTCTATCACTTTCATTCCAATCCATTTCTGGTTTGGGTATGATAGTGCCCTCTATATTAAGTGTGGGTGTGTGAGGTCCTCTAGTAATGATGTACCATAATTCATAGTCTGAAGCTTGAATGAATATCCTCATCCTAGCTTTCCAATATGTGTAGTTTGTGTCATTAAATAGAGGTGGTCTATTTGTGGATTGCCCCTCACTCATAGAACATCCCACTTGGGTTGTCATGATCTTTAACTCTTGATTGTGAGATCAATGAGTACTATTGGAGCACCTTGCTCTGATACCACTTGTTGCCCAAGGTGACAAGCCAAGAGGGGGGGGGGGGGGGTGAATTGGTTTCTTTTAATTTTAATTATCTTACTTGTGTTAAATGATGAGTTAGTAAACTTAAACAACTCACAATACAAACAACAAGAAGTATAGTGGTTCGGTGCTCTCCTTAGCACCTACGTCCACTCCCCAAGCGACCCCTTGGGAATTCACTATAATCCCACGGATTACAGTTGGATTGTTTTCTGGGCTCACAATCCAAAAATCTTTACACTTTGGTTTTTCGGGTTCACCAAAAACCTATGTTGGTTTTACGGGCTCACCAACGAACCTTTGTTGGTTTTACGGGCTCACCAACGAACCTTTACAATTGGTTTTCCGGGTTCACCAATCAACCTATTCCGTTGGTTTTGCAGGCTAACCAACCAACCTTTACAAGTAGTTTAACAAATAAAGGAAGAAGATTTAAACTCCTAGATGAGCAAATAAAACAATATAATCTACAAAGAAGAGTTTAGAAAGTATTTATCGCTTGAAGTGACTTCTCTCTTCTTTGTCAAGGATGCTTCACTCTTCAAGGGAGGATGGAGCTCTTGATGACTCTTTGAATCTGCTCAACCCCTTTCTTTTGACTTTTGAATGAAGCACTTGGATGAAGAAGATTAGGGCACTTTCTCTTTCTTGTGTACTCTTTGATGTTCTTTGGAAAGGATGTTCTATCTGATGAATAGTGCCACTTTAAATAGTTTCCTTCATCCATTGGACAAGCCCCAATGGTTAGAATTCAAAAACTAGCTGTTACTCACTGTTGGAAGGATAAAAAGTACTTCTGCAGAACTAGCCGTTATGCTTCTGCCCGTGTTTGGGTCGGCTCAACCTGTCCTTGGGTCGACCCAACTTTCACTTGGGTCGACTCAAACATTTCTTGGGTCGACCCTCTCAGAAACACAGAAACTTGCAATTCAGCCTTCCTTCACTTGGGTCGACCCAACCTTTCTTTGGGTCGACTCAAGGTTCAGTTGGGTCGACTCAACTTCTTCTTGGGTCGACCCTCTCAGGATTTCCAGAGAACCTTTTCTGTCATCTGTTCTGTCTTGCCTTTGGGTCGACCCACTCAGGGTTTGGGTCGACTCAAGCCTGGGTCGACTCAACTTCATCTTGGGTCGACCCTCTCAGTAAATCCAGAGAACCATTTTCTGAGTTGTTGAGAAGCTTGATGTTTGGGTCGACTCATGCTTTCCTTGGGTCGACCCAACTTACTGTTCATCTGTGCCATTTTTGCAGAAGTGTGCCAAATGCTTTCTTGATGTGCCGGGGTCGACCCAATCATCCTATAGGTCGACTCAAACCACACTTTGCTGTATCTCAAGGTTAGATTCATTCATATAAACAATGAAATGTATCTTTATCAATTTATACAAATATACTGAGAGTAACAGACTTATAAATGAAGTATTGATTTAACTTATAACATACTCTTGATAATTGCTTGTTAATCATCAAAATAACACTATCATCCTCATCTACCTTGCTACAGTTCTCTGTGGCTATTTAAGCCGTTCCCCACGGAAACTAGCCGTTAGACCCAAAGATCTAGCCGTTCTGCACATTCTGCAACTCCTGACAATGTTTCCGTTGGGATCGGAGTCGACTCGCGCGATCTGGAGTCGACTCGGCTGCTGCAGAAGTCGACTCATGCTTTTCTGGAGTCGGCTCGGCAACTATTCTGGATTTGAATTAAAGTGCTGTCTCGACTGGGAGTCGACTCGACTTAATCCGGAGTCGACTTCCCAATGTCCGGAGCTGACCTGGCACTTTTGGAGTCGACTCATTCCAAGGAATCCAGAGATGCATTTTTCAAGTTTGCTCACTCGAGTCGACTCGAAAATTCTGGGAGTCGACTCGGCGCTCAGAGTCCGAACTCCCGATCTTCTGTCTTTTGACTCGTGCCGTCTTGGAGTCGACTCGAACTGATTCGGAGTCGACTCGGCTCTTAGTATCCGAAAAACAGTCTTCTGTCTTTTTGGGGTTGCGCTGCCTTGGAGTCGACTCGAACTGTCTTGGAGTCGACTCGCCTCTCAGAGACGAAAATACCGTCTTCTGTCTTTTTGGAGTCGCGCTGTCTTGGAGTCGACTCGGACTTTGCGGGAGTCGACTCGGCTCTCAGTGTCCGAAATTTGTTCTCTGACTTTTGCCTTGTATCACACTGGGAGTCGACTCTCGCTTCCTTTGGAGTCGACCTGCCAACCATCGGAGTCGACTCAAGTTCTTCGGGAGTTGACTCGGCTCTCAGGGTCCAAAATAACTTCTCTGTCTTTCTGTCTGTAACTCCCTGGAGTCGACTCGTACTACCCTGGAGTTGACTCGGCAAGCATCGGAGTCGACTCGCGCTCTTCAGGAGTCGACTCGTTGACAGGTTTTGAGATGAATCTTTCTGTCCGTCTGTCTGTTCTCAGTCGGAGTCAACTCGTAATGTACAGGAGTCGACTCGAGCCTGTGCCAGTGCTTCTGATACGCTTGGAGTCGACTCGTAATTTCTCGGAGTCGACTCGAGTCTCAGACTTTGGTTCAAATTAAGTTCTTTACTTATCCAAAATGTATTGAACCAAATCTAGAGACACTTAACCATAAATTTACAATTATTTGACTGAAACACTAGATTGAATTCATTAGTAAAACATAAGATATACTCAAATGCTTTGAGCTCATCAAAATCAAATAGGGTTATAATCAATCACTCCACAATCTCCCCCTTTTTGATGATGACAAAACATTGAGTATTTGTAAAGTGAATTGCTCAACCAAAAAGAAAATTTATAGTAAAATTTCAAAATGAATTCAAGTGTCTAGTTATTTAATTTATCCAAAACTGAAAGGTGTGAAACAGTAAATTTTGAAGTTAAAGCTCCCCCTTTCATTTGGAATTATATAAGCCTTCATGTCATGCAATCAGTTGTTTGGCTTATATATATTTAATGAGTTTGCTTTCTTAAAATTTCAGATTCTCCCCCTCAACACATGCATTCAACTTTGTTTTGATTCTCTGAATTTTCTTTTAGTGTATTGAAGCTTTTGAACTTAAATTTTTGGTTTTTAGAGGGAAAATCTGCCAATTTGTTCTTGAGTATGATTCAACTAATCTCCGAATATCCCTTGAATAGATTCTGGAGATTACTCCGTTAGGAGCCCCAACAGAGAGATAATGAGCCTCGAGGTATCGAATCCACTAAGAACAAATTATTGTGTGTTTTAAAAGTTTTCTTTTTATTGATTTTCATTGATTCCCTTTACATGTCTATTCAATATATTTTCTTTTCCTTTTTGTCATCATAGCAAAAAGGAAGAAAGCACATCACAAAAGCAATTAGAGATCAAATTTGCACAATATTGAAGAAAAATATCTACTCATTGTATTGATGTATATTTAAGTACACTTGTAGATACAATCAAAAAGTAGTAAGTACATATCAAAAAGAGAAAAAAAGCAAGCTAGGATTTCTTTGAGGAGGATGTGGCTCCCTTGCTCAGTCTGGATTGTTGCATAAGTAGACTGACCCCATCTGTGATGTTCCCTAGCTGCGTGATGATCGCCGAGGTGGCCCTACTGTGGATCGAGGTGAGCTCAGTCAGACTCTCCTGGAGGGTATCCAACTTGGAGATCAATACATTTGCCAGACGCTCGGCCCCCTGACTCTGGCTGCCTAAGTCGTGTCGGATGTCATCTCGCATCTTTCTTGTGTTGCTTGTGACATCGCTCATATTTGAGAATTGGGCTTGTATAAGGCTTCTGACATTGTAAATCTCTTCCCTCAGATGAGCCGACATCTCGGTCACGGCTGCAATGAAGGAACCAATGCAGTAGAGGGGGCAGTCGCTGGATCTCGGAGCTCCCTCAGTAGGTCGTCCCGAAGATCCCGCACGATCTCCTGCCGCAACTCCCGGAGCTGCTCAGGAGAGATCCAGACCTCTAGTGGCTGAGTAGGTGGTGCTGAAGAGGAGGGTCCGGCTGAAGTGGATGGTGCTGAAGTGGAGGGATAGGTGGGAAAATCGGAATCATGATCAGGGCTGGGGGAGTGTCAAGTAGTAGGGTCAGTAGGTGTGGAAGAGGATGGTTTCCGGACCCAGGCTCCCTCAACCTTATGAAATCCCATCCTGTGAAGGGTTCCCTCACCCATGCGATCTGTGTATCGCAGTGCGCGAGAGGGTTCCCCCTCAGGAATGGGAACCTCTGACTCCCTAAAGATCAGGGTATATAACATCCCATAGGGAAGAGTGAGCCTAGGTTTGTCTAGAGGCTCATATAGGTATTTATAGATAAGTTTAGGGAAGTTGATTGGGGTATCTTGAAGAATGTAGTACATTAGGGCTAGGTCCCTCTCAGATACAAAGTCAAAGCGGCCGGTCTTAGGAAAGAGGGTCCTAGATATAATACTTAAGAGGAGCCGCATTTCAACTGATAGCTGACTAGCGGACACCTCATCTAGGGGGGACTGGGGTGGACTCCCTAATATGGCCGTAAGGGCCTCAGTCCTATCGGCTGGGTGAGAGGGAAACACCCCTACTTGGGGAAGA
Source organism: Phoenix dactylifera (assembly GCF_009389715.1). Taxonomy (NCBI): domain Eukaryota; kingdom Viridiplantae; phylum Streptophyta; class Magnoliopsida; order Arecales; family Arecaceae; genus Phoenix; species Phoenix dactylifera. The sequence continues at coordinate 8,340 of NW_024069523.1, forward strand.
TGAAGGATTTGTGCAATAAAATCCTCTGAAATAAATAAAGGGACACCCGCTACGGTTCCCTGTATCCCACCATGACCCCTAGAAACTGTCCCGTAAAACTCCTTAACTAGCCCCGGGTAAGTAGGGAGATCTAGGGAGCAAAACAACTCTAATCCTTGGGCCCTTAACCTATGCCCTATTGTGAAGCCTTCCCGGGAGAGGTAGTCAAAGTTGACATACCTCCCGGTGGAGACCGCCTTCCCGGCGCACGGACGCGAGGGAACCGGCCTCGGCGGGGAAGGAACCGGAGGTTGTGGCCTCACGGGTTCATTCCGAGCCTTGGACCGTCGCTCGGCGCCGCTCGCGGATTGGGGCCTCTTCCGGCTCGGGACAACTACTTTCCGAGGCATCCTAGACCTAAGAAGGGGGAAGGACACGAGGAATCGGTGGAAACTCGACGGAAAAGCCCTAATGGAGGTCGGAGACGAGGTCGGAGACGACTCTAGGGTTTGTGAACAGTGGAGGCGGTGAATAGAAGTGTCGATTAAACGCTTCGATTAGGGTTAAAACATCGGATTCCCGACCGCGAGTCGACTCCAGTAAGTCGCGAGTCGACTCGACCTCGAGTCAACTCCAAAATATGCGCGAGTCGACTCCCCCTATGATGCCATCGACCTCGAGTCGACTCCTATCTATGTGCGAGTCAACTCCCCCTCATGAGCCGACTCTGAAACGTATCCGAGTCGACTCGAACTCTGGCACGCACCTAAAAATCATGTTATTTTTGTGCCAAACAAGGGATAATCACTAAGTTTATGATCTGATTTGATGATCATAGATGAGAAACTCTATATTTAACACAAGCTAATCATCAAAATCAATGAACTAGAAGAGAACATCACTAGGATGGATCAATCACTCCTAATCCTCTCCTAAGCACACAAAATCGCTCTTCACTCAAGGGTTTTGTGAAGATGTCAGCTAGTTGATCATCAGTGCAAATAAATTGAAGTGTAACATCACCATTCAGTACATGATCTCTTATGAAGTGATGTCTTATTTCAATGTGTTTGGTTCTTGAGTGCTGAATTGGATTCTTAGTTAAGTTAATAGCACTTGTATTGTCACAATTAATGGGAATTTTATCTTGTTTAATTCCATAATCTTCAAGTTGTTGGTTGATCCACATGATTTGAGCACAACAACTTCCGGCAGCAACATATTCAGCTTCAGCAGTAGATAATGCAACCGAGTTTTGTTTCTTGCTAAACCATGAGATTAAATTTTCTCCTAAGAATTGACATGACCCGCTGGTGCTTTTTCTATCAAGTTTACAACCAGCAAAATCTGAATCTGTGTATCCTATTAAGTTCAGGCTAGATTCTTTAGAATACCATAAACCTATATTTTTTGTTCCTATTAGGTATTTAAAGATTCTCTTGACTGCAATTAAATGAGATTCCTTAGGATTAGATTGATATCTAGCACACATGCATACACTAAACATGATATCAGGTCTACTTGCAGTGAGATATAATAAAGATCCTATCATACCTCTATACATCTTTTGATCTACTGATTTACCTGATTCATCTTGGTCTAGTTTGCATGATGAGCTCATGGGTGTGCTGATTGACTTGTTTCCCTCCATATCAAACTTCTTAAGCATTTCCTTGATGTATTTAGCTTGATTGATGAAGATCCCTTCTTCAGATTGTTTGATTTGAAGCCCGAGGAAATAGTTCAGCTCTCCCATCATGCTCATTTCAAATTCACTCTGCATCAAGTCAGCAAATTCTTCGCAGAGGCGATTGTTAGTAGCACCGAAAATAATATCATCAACATAAATCTGCACTACTAACATTTTTTTGTTTTTCTTCTTTAAAAACAGTGTTGTATCTACATTTTCCCTAGAGAACTCATGATCTAGTAGAAATTTGCTAAGTCTTTCATACCATGCTCTAGGTGCTTGTTTCAAACCATAAAGTGCTTTGTTTAATTTATACACATGATTGGGGTATTGATGATTTTCAAAATCAGGAGGTTGTTCTACATACACCTCCTCATTAATATACCCATTCAAAAATGCACTTTTTACATCCATTTGAAATAATTTGAAATCCTTAGAGCATGCAAATGCTTGTAACAATCTAATTGCCTCAAGTCTAGCTACAGGAGCAAAGGTTTCATCAAATTCTATACCTTCTTCTTGATTATAGCCCTTTGCTACTAGTCTAGCCTTGTTCCTAATTACAATTCCATTTTCATCAAGTTTATTTTTATATATCCATTTGGTACCTATAATTGAATATTCGGAGGGTCGTTCAACTAGGTTCCATACCTTGTTTCTAGTAAATTGGTTTAGTTCTTCTTGCATTGCATTTATCCAATTTACATCTTTTTCAGCTTCTTCTTGTTGGGAACCCGCCTATGCCGTAGAAAATTTCAAAAAAATTCAGATGGCAGCGGAATCGACATAAGCGGGATCGACGTTCATCGCATGAACGTTGTTTCATGAACCGTTCGTAGATAGGTAAGGATTAAAAACTTTTAATAACTTTAAGAAGATCAGATCTTCACCTTGCGCGGGTAGATGATCACCGCAAACTGATGATCGTGGTTTTTGGATGAAGGTTCGCTTGAAGCCGTTCAAGTGCCCGGCCTCTACGGGTATCCACACGAAGCAGGATCCGATCCAAGCTCTCTGTCTCACCGGGGTGCTAGCTCCCTTGCAGAGATAACTTTTGATGGCTGATCTCCTCTCTTTCTTTCAACTCTTGAATGTACTTGAGAGGAGGAAGAAGAAGGATGAAGAAGAGGAAGAAGAAGAATCCCCACGCAGCCTTCTTTTCTTCCTTGCGTTGGATGAAGGAAGGGAAGGGGAGGAGGCCGCCAACTCTTGGACCTTTGCTCTTCCTTTGCTTGCGGCTGAAACTCAAGGTGGAAGAGAGGGAGGCCACGGCTTGAAGAGGAGGAGGAGTTCATCTAGGGCGCCGGCCCTAGTTCCTCTTTTATAAGCATGAAGGGCTCCTACAAGTTAGGAGCCCTTGACTTCTTTCCAAGAGGGGGCGCCGGCCCCCTCTCTTCATGCCGCACCTAATCAAGATGAGAGGGGCTTATGCCCCTCTTACTTGGTTAACCCAATCCTCTTCCAAGGAGGATTAGGTGCCCTTCTCATGGTTTAGTCCTAATCTAATTAGGATTAACCAAATCATGAATCAATCGAGTTCAATATATGCTAGTCCTAATCCAATTAGAACTTGAATGAACCATGACTCAATTGAACTCTTCAATCCTAATCCAATTAGGAGTCATATTGATTTATTAGATTAATAATTAATTAGGACTTAAGAAATTCTAATCCAAATTAGGACATATTTGATTTTAGTCCTAATCTAATTAGGACTCTTATTTGAATCCGAAGTCCTAATCCGATTAGGACTCTAGGAATCCTATTCCAAGTAGGAATCCAATTTTAATTCAAAACTCCTAATCTCATTAGGATTGTAGGAATCCTATTCCAAGTAGGAATCCCAGTCCTACTCCAACTAGGATTCCTAGTCCTAATCCAATTAGGACTCTAGGAATCCTACTCGAAGTAGGACTCTTGTTTCAAGTCCAATTAATTAATTCCCTTTGTTCCTTCTTCAACTGAATATCAATCGAATTGATTACTTGTGATTCTTAATCACGATTCAACCATCGGATCGGTCAATACTTCTAGTGTGTGTGACCCCATAGGTTCTACTCTGACTGGTAGTGAGATATATTATGATCTCTATCATAATATCATTGAAAACTTCTTTCAATAGATTGGAACGATTCCAACTCTACTCATTAGGGTTTATCGATCATCGAGATAATCCCTGTGAGTCCCACCATCCACCAGGGACACCTAGCAGCATGTAGTGGCTATCCAGTAGAATAGAATGATGAACCTCTAGGTGCAGTTATCATATGATACAGTCCTACTATCGTGGATCCCTACAGGACGGAGGTCATGGACAACTCGTCAAACCCCATCGTCTGTCATATGTGAAGATTTATTTGACTTAAGTTCGAGAGTGGAAAACTCTTTCTCCACTGTGCATACTGCCTCGGCCGAGGTCTTACGAACTCAGTCTTATAAATCACATAGGATCTCTCCTTATCTATCAAGGTCGATAGATTCCTTATAGGTGCATACCCTACTCCTACAGTGAACTTACTGCAGCCAATCTACACTGCATGGACCCATATGGCTAGAGACCATGTATGTGTGCAGTCAAACTTACAATAACCTCACTGTGAGTTGCCGAAGCACCGCAGGTCAAAGGACCAGTCACACTACTGCAACATCAAGCAAGTCACTGACGAGTGGATAGACATCCAAGTGACTTCTTGTATTGGTCACGCTCAGTACCCTTGTTCTCTAACAAGCACCTGCACTATCACTTCAGTGTCCCTACACTGTGGACTCAAGTCTCGTCCATCCAGAAGGAAAGTGATCTGTGCACTGATCGGATCGATCACCGTCCTCGTGATGATCCATTGATCAGGAGCATTTAGAAATTAATCACCAATGATACATGGCTCAAATTCTCAACTCTTGAGAATATGTATCATCATCTTATTAATTTCTTGGACGATTCATAGACACATAAATAATATGAATGAAAAGATGCCTTTTATTTATTCAATAATAAATAGTCAAGTACAAAATTATGTCCCTAGAATTAATAATGTGTCAGCCAGATTGGCTTCTAGGGCATACATCTAACAATCTCCCACTTGCACTAAAGCCAATTGGTCATATATCTTAGGCCCATCTTCTCAAGGTGGGCTTCAGTCTTCTGCTGACTCAGCTGCTTAGTGAACGGGTCTGCCACATTATCCGTGGAGTCTACTCTCTGCACCTCTACATATTTCTTCTCAACATAGTCGCGTATGAGATGGAAGCGCCGCTCTATGTGCTTGGACTTCTGATGAGACCTTGGTTCCTTAGCGAGAGCTATGGCGCCATTAATATCGCAGTAGAGTGTTATGGCATCTGATGTCATCACGTCCAACTCTGCAATGAATTTCTTGAACCAGAAGCCTTCCTTAGCAGCTTCAGAGGCGGCGATGTATTCAGCTTCCATAGTAGAATCAGCAATGATCGGTTGTTTAGAACTCTTCCAATTCAACGTATCACCATTGCACAAGAACACATATCCAAATGTTGATTTTCTATCATCGACATCAGTCATGAAGTCTGAATTTGTGTACCCTTCTACCTTTAACTCTGATGATCCTCCAAAAATCAAGAATAAATATTTAGTTCTTCTCAAGTACTTAAGAATATTCTTCACAGCTGTCCAGTGTTCTTCACCTGGATTCGACTGATATCTGCTTGTGACACTCACAGCAAGGGCTATATCAGGTCGTGTACATAGCATGACATACATGAGGCTCCCTATTGCCGATGCATAGGGTATCTTGCTCATGCGTTGAATCTCTTCAGATGTGTTGGGGCACATCTTTTTGGAGAGATGAATTTCATGCCTTAGGGGTAAGAGACCCCTCTTGGAGTTTTCCATGCTGAACCTCTTTAGCACCTCCTCTATGTACATCTTCTGTGAAAGGCCAAGCATCCTTTTAGATCTATCTCTATAGACCTTTATTCCCAAAATATAGGATGCTTCCTCAAGGTCTTTCATGGAGAATTCTTTTGACAACCAGACCTTGACCGAGGTTAGCATGGGAATATCATTCCCTATCAGTAGGATGTCGTCCACGTACAGTACGAGAAATACGACAGCGCTCCCACTAACCTTTTTGTAAACACACGGTTCCTCTTCGTTCTTGATGAAATCAAACATTTTGATTGCGTCATCGAAACGAGTGTTCCAACTCCGAGATGCTTGCTTTAGTCCATAGATGGACCTTTGCAGCTTGCAGACCTTGTGATCTCCATCACTGGAAGTGAAACCCAAAGGCTGTTCCATATAGATATCTTCATCAAGATATCCATTCAGGAAAGCAGTTTTCACATCCATCTGCCAGATTTCATAATCATGAAATGCTGCAATGGCAAGCAATGTTCGGATGGATTTTAGCATGGCTACAGGTGAAAAGGTCTCCTGATAGTCAATGCCTTCGCGCTGACTATACCCTTTCGCCACAAGCCTTGCCTTATAGGTCTCTACCTCTCCATCTGGACCTATCTTCCTTTTGTAGATCCATTTGCATCCAATAGGTACAATACCTTCTGGTGGGTCTACTAAGGTCCAGACTTGGTTGGAATGCATGGAGTCTAACTCTGACTTCATAGCTTCCAACCATTTCTCAGAATCGACATCAGATATCGCCTCGTTGTAGGTTTTGGGATCCTGTATGTGATCCCTATCTCCCACTAGGAACATTTCCTCGGTATCCTCTTCTAGTATACCTAAGTATCTATCGGGAGGATGGGAGACCCTACTAGATCTACGAGGTGGTCGAGGGACATCGTGTACTGGCTCTGTATGAATGGGTTCAATAGGATCCATGACTCGTTGCTTTTCAGAGACTTTCTCTTCAAGCTCAATTTTCCTCCCACTGCCTCTATCAAGGATAAACTGGTTTTCCAAGAAGATGGCATGACGGCTCACAAACACATTGTGATCCTCTGAGACGTAAAAATTGTATCCTAATGACTCTTTAGGATATCCTATAAAACGAGCACTTATGGTCCTAGCCTCTAACTTGTCTGCCTGTAGTCTCTTGACGTGGGCCGGACATCTCCAAATCTTGAGATGACCAAGACTTGGTTTCTTACCATGCCATATCTCATACGGTGTGGTAGGAACGGATTTAGAGGGAACTCTATTCAGTAGATATACTGCGGTAAGTAAGGCATCTCTCCAAAGAAACATAGGTAAATCAGTGAAGCTCATCATGGACCTGACCATATCCAATAGGGTCCGATTCCTCCTCTCTGACACCCCGTTGAGTTGAGGTGTACCCGGAGGTGTCCATTGTGAGACTATGCCGTTTTTCTTGAGATAGTCTCGGAATTCCCCACTAAGGTATTCTCCTTCTCGATCTGATCGAAGAGCCTTAAGAGGTTTTTCAGTTTGTTTTTCTACTTCATTCTTGAACTCTTTGAACTTTTCAAAAGATTCAGACTTGTGTCTCATAAGATACACATACCTATACCGTGAATAATATCGGTAAAGATAATGAAGTACGAATAACGTCCCCTGGCTAGCACATCGAATGGGCCACATACATCTGTATGTACTAGGGTAAGTATTTTAGTGGTCCTCTCCCCATGTCCTACAAAGGGCAATCTAGCCATTTTTCCTTGAAGACAGGACTCGCAAACTGGATATGACTCGGAAGTCAATGAGCCGAGAAGCCCATCTTTATCCATTTTGTTCATCCTATCCTCTCCAATATGGCCAAGTCTGAGGTGCCACAAATATTTTTGGTTTATCCCATCCCTGGATCTCTTGGATCCTTTGGCACCCACTTCTTGCTCGGTAACATTCACAGATACATCCATATGTAAATGATAGAGACTGTCAATCATAAAACCACGTGCAACTATTTTATTTCTGAAATAAATAGAACAGCAGTCTTTGTCAAAAGTAAAAGCATGACCTTCCTGTGCTAGACATGAAACAGAAATCAAATTTCTGCTAGCAGCAGGTACATAATAGCAGTCTCTAAGTAATAAACTAAAACCAGACAGTAGTCGCAGATGGTAGGTGCCCACAGCCACAGCAGCAACTTTTGCCCCGTTGCCAATCCGAAGGGTTACTGCACCTTCCGCCAGCCTTCTACTTTCCTTTAGACCCTGCATGGTAGTGCATAGATGAGCACTAGAACCAGAATCTATAACCCAACTAGAAGTAGAAGAAACCGTTAGATTAGTTTCAATTATGAGCAAGTCTATACCTTCTGAAGGTGTGTCACCTTTCTTGTTCTTCAAGCTCTCGAGGTATGAAGGACAATTCCTCTTCCAGTGGTCGTCGACATTGCAGTGGAAACATTTTCCTTTGTCATTGGCCCTTTTCTTTTGAACTTCCTTCTTTGGCTTCTTGTCTTTCTTCTGCTTCTTAGCAGGCTTCTTTTTCTTCCAAGTAGACTTTCTCTTGGAACCAGAAGTCAACTCAGCAGCAAGGACATCGCCCGTTGAACCTTTCAAGGCTCCCTCAGCAGTTACCAACATATTTATTAGTTCAGTCTTAGTGCATTCAATCTTATTCATATGGTAGTTTACTATAAACTGACCAAATGAATTAGGAAGGGATTGAAGGATCAGATCAACTTGCAATTCCTTGTGCATGTTCATACCGAGCTTCTCAAGCTCCTCTAGATCCTTGATCATAGTCAGACCGTGATCATGGATAGACTGCCCTTCGTGCATCTTTGTCTTGAAGAGCCTCTTGGACACTTCAAAACGAGCTGTGCGACTCTGCTCACCATACAACTCTTGCAGGTGTGCCAGTATGTCCCTAGCAGTCTTCATATTTTCATGCTGGCATTGTAGTTCATTGGACATGGATGCCATGATATAGCACTTGACCCTAGTGTCATCGTCTGTCCACTTCTCATGCGTCGTACGCTGATCAGCGGTCGGACGTGCTGGTAATGCGGGGATGTCATTGTCGAGCACATAGCCTATTTTCTCGCAACTCAGAACAATTTTGAGATTCCTAAGCCAGTCTCTGTAATTGGTACCGGTCAATCGGTTGGTTTCAAGAATACGGGTCAAAGGGTTTGAGGCTGACATTATGATCTGCAGAGAGTAAAGATTCTAGTTAGACTTTTTGTACTTGATCATTAATCTGTTCTAAGGTCTTTTAGAACAAATGTAACTCCCACTATTTTCTCGAATCCCTCACACTTTCCTGGTAGGGAAACGGAAATCCCACACGACTAGGGTTTCTAGTGGGTACTGCAGTCCCACCGATTTACATGTCACCTCACCTAACAGTTATTGGTGACACATAAATTGATGAATGTACAACTCTTGTACAATGCTTCTCAAGCATGTTGCAGTGTAACTTGGTCTCTAAGCCATGAAAACCTCACCTAACAGTTATTGGTCCCATTTCTTAGTTAAGTCAGACCCACCGTATAACCGTAGGAATAAAGTCGTCATTGGGTCCTCACCTAACAGTTATTGGTGCCCAACCCCACCTTTACCCTACAACATCTCATGTCTATAGAGAGGTCCAGCCCCCCGATGCAACTTGCCCACTGTGTCCAGCCGAGACAAATCAACATCAGAAAGACCTTAGCAGCTCTACTACAGTGGAAGACCTATTGACTTAATATTGGTTAATCAGGTCTTAGTGTTTGCAACTTGAGCTCTTCATAAGAGGTAATCGAACAATTGGCCAGGTAAGCAGGTGGGAGGCTCCCCTTACTCAGAGAGTAAGGTCCTAATTAAGTAACCACCTTTCATGCTTTCCTAGACACCAATTAGATCAATTAATCTAATATGACTTGCTCATGTCGGTTCACTCTCGACTTGATTGAGGAGGTTTTAATTTAGGTCTCAATTGGGTTTGCTACATCACATGTAAACCTATCTACCCGACTCTCATTCACATCACATGCAAACGGCACATTGCAGGCAGTTATAATCGCAGCAATAATTAAAGCTAAACTTTAAATAAGTGATGATCATGGATTCTAGTTAGGTCGTATTACAAGCACATGCACGTCAATCGATCAACTGGTCTTCAACTCTTGAATTGGTTCCAAGCCTCCTTGATTTGATCCTTGACCAACTCTTGATCCAATCGCCATCAACCGCTTAGAACCCTGCTCATCTCATGCATCATCTTTGACTTGATCGTTGACGTACATCACATCACAGAAATACAACCAGATATAAAATAAAATAAAAATAAATTACATCTCCCTTTTAGGAGGCACGCAGGCCTCTCAAAATATCAAATAAGATGCATGCAAGCATATGAAAAATTACATGACATCACAGATCACATCGCAGGTCATTACATTTGATACCAAAAGGGTTTGAATCCTATGATCATCACCATATGCAACAATTATAATTTTCAGATCTGAAAACTAACTGATTTTATCATGACATAGGTTGCTGATCATGCTAATCATGATTCTAAACTTTGTAATCTCATTAACAATGCAATTAGAATCATCATCTTATCACATAAAAATCAGCATGCAAAAATCAGCACCCCTGAAAAATCTGCATGCAGAAATTTTCAGCATGCATGATCATTCAATTTTCAGATCTAATAAGCCTTTAGATAATTAATTCTTACCTTAATCTACGAAGCCTAGGCTCTGATACTACTGTTGGGAACCCGCCTATGCCGCAGAAAATTTCAAAAAATTCAGATGGCAGCGGAATCGACATAAGCGGGATCGATGTTCATTGCATGAACGTTGTTTCATGAACCGTTCGTAGATAGGTAAGGATTAAAAACTTTTAATAACTTTAAGAAGATCAGATCTTCACCTTGTGCGGATAGATGATCACCACAAACTGATGATCGTGGTTTTTGGATGAAGGTTCGCTTGAAGCCGTTCAAGTGCCCGGCCTCTACCGGTATCCACACGAAGCAGGATCCGATCCAAGCTCTCTATCTCACCGGGGTGCTAGCTCCCTTGCAGAGATAATTTTTGATGGCTGATCTCCTCTCTTTTTTTCAACTCCTGAATGTACTTGAGAGGAGGAAGAAGAAGGATGAAGAAGAGGAAGAAGAAGAATCTCCACGCAGCCTTCTTTTCTTCCTTGCGTTGGATGAAGGAAGGGAAGGGGAGGAGGCCGCCAACTCTTGGACCTTTGCTCTTCCTTTGCTTGCGGCTGAAACTCAAGGTGGAAGAGAGGGAGGCCACGGCTTGAAGAGGAGGAGGAGTTCATCTAGGGTGCCGGCCCTAGTTCCTCTTTTATAAGCATGAAGGGCTCCTACAAGTTAGGAGCCCTTGACTTCTTTCCAAGAGGGGGCGCCGGCCCCCTCTCTTCATGCCGCACCTAATCAAGATGAGAGGGGCTTATGCCCCTCTTACTTGGTTAACCCAATCCTCTTCCAAGGAGGATTAGGTGCCCTTCTCATGGTTTAGTCCTAATCTAATTAGGATTAACCAAATCATGAATCAATCGGGTTCAATCTATGCTACTCCTAATCCAATTAGAACTTGAATGAACCATGACTCAATTGAACTCTTCAATCCTAATCCAATTAGGAGTCATATTGATTTATTAGATTAATAATTAATTAGAACTTAAAAAATCCTAATCCAAATTAGGACATATTTGATTTTAGTCCTAATCTAATTAGGACTCTTATTTGAATCCGAAGTCCTAATCCGATTAGGACTCTAGGAATCCTATTCCAAGTAGGAATCCAATTTTAATTCAAAACTCCTAATCTCATTAGGATTGTAGGAATTCTATTCCAAGTAGGAATCCCAGTCCTACTCCAACTAGAATTCCTAGTCCTAATCCAATTAGGACTCTAGGAATCCTACTCGAAGTAGGACTCTTGTTTCAAGTCCAATTAATTAATTCCCTTTGTTCCTTCTTCAACTGAATATCAATCGAATTGATTACTTGTGATTCTTAATCACGATTCAACCATCGGATCAGTCAATACTTCTAGTGTGTGTGACCCCATAGGTTCTACTCTGACTGGTAGTGAGATATATTATGATCTCTATCATAATATCATTGAAAACTTCTTTCAATGGATTGGAACGATTCCAACTCTACTCATTAGGGTTTATCGATCATCGAGATAATCCCTGTGAGTCCCACCATCCACCAGTGACACCTAGCAGCATGTAGTGGCTATCCAGTAGAATAGAATGATGAACCTCTAGGTGCAGTTATCATATGATACAGTCCTACTATCGTGGATCCCTACAGGACGGAGGTCATGGACAACTCGTCAAACCCCATCGTCTGTCATATGTGAAGATTTATTTGACTTAAGTTCGAGAGTGGAAAACTCTTTCTCCACTGTGCATACTGCCCCGGCCGAGGTCTTACGAACTCAGTCTTATAAATCACATAGGATCTCTCCTTATCTATCAAGGTCGATAGATTCCTTATAGGTGCATACCCTACTCCTACAGTGAACTTACTGCAGCCAATCTACACTGCATGGACCCATATGGCTAGAGACCATGTATGTGTGCAGTCAAACTTACAATAACCTCACTGTGAGTTGCCGAAGCACCGCAGGTCAAAGGACCAGTCACACTACTGCAACATCAAGCAAGTCACTGACGAGTGGATAGACATCCAAGTGACTTCTTGTATTGGTCACGCTCAGTACCCTTGTTCTCTAACAAGCACCTGCACTATCACTTCAGTGTCCCTACACTGTGGACTCAAGTCTCGTCCATCCAGAAGGAAAGTGATCTGTGCACTGATCGGATCGATCACCGTCCTCGTGATGATCCATTGATCAGGAGCATTTAGAAATTAATCACCAATGATACATGGCTCAAATTCTCAACTCTTGAGAATATGTATCATCATCTTATTAATTTCTTGGACGATTCATAGACACATAAATAATATGAATGAAAAGATGCCTTTTATTTATTCAATAATAAATAGTCAAGTACAAAATTATGTCCCTAGAATTAATAATGTGTCAGCCTGATTGGCTTCTAGGGCATACATCTAACACTTCTATGTGTTTAGGTTCAAAATGTGAGACAAATGCTAGATGATTATTTAAGTTCCTAAGAGATGCTCTAGTCCTAACAGGTTGAGATGGATCATCTAAAATTAATTCCTTAGGATGCCCATGAGCATACCTCCAAGCCTTAGTCAGCCCATGAGCATACCTCCAAGCCTTAGTCAGCCCATGATCCACAATTTCCTCTTGGCTTGATGATGCATTTCTAATTAATTTTTGTTCATCTTCTTGTAATGTCATCTCATCAATCTTTTCTTCAAGAATTTCAGCATCATCATCAAGATCAACTCTCTTGCTAGAAGAGATATCACTAGAATCATCAAAAATAACATGTATAGACTCTTCAATGACAAGGGTTCTTTTATTAAAAACTCTATAAGATTTACTAGTTGTAGAATACCCCAAAAATATACCCTCATCAGATTTAGAATCAAATTTACCTAGGTTATCCTTCCCATTATTATGAACAAAACACCTACATCCAAAAATATGAAAATAGTTTACTTTGGGCTTTCTATTTTTCCAAAGTTCATAAGGTGTTTTCTTTATAATGGGTCTCAATAAAACTCTATTTAATATATGACATGAGGTATTAATGGCTTCTCCCCAAAAGTACTTAGGGAGGTTACTTTCACATAGCATGGTTCTAGCCATTTCCTCTAGGATTCTATTTTTCCTTTCTACAACTCCATTTTGTTGTGGTGTCCTAGGTGCAGAAAAATTATGAGTTATTCCCTTTTTACTACAAAATTCATCAAATAGATGATTTTCAAATTCCGTTCCGTGGTCACTTCTAATAGCTATGACTGAAGTATCTCTAGCATTTGTTACTTCCTTATGAAATTTCTTAAATACTGAAAATGCTTGATCTTTATGAGCTAAGAACATGACCCAAGTATATCTAGAAAAGTCATCTACAATAACAAGACCATATTTATTTCCACCTAGACTTGTGGTTCTAGTTGGTCCGAATAGATCCATGTGTAGTAGTTCTAGAGGTCTAGAGGTAGAGACACAATTTATGAATTTAAAGGAGTTCCTTGATTGTTTGCCATATTGACAAGCTTCACATATTTTATTCTTCTCAAACTTTAGTTTTGGCAAACCTATCACGGAATCTCTTTTAACTAGTTTTGATATTGTATCCATACTAGCATGACCTAACTTACGGTGCCATAACCAACTTGCATCATTATCCTTAGTTTCATTAACAACTAAACAGGGGTTATGTTTGGCAAGATCCTCAAGGTCTACTACATACACATTGCCACGTCTTATTCCTTTAAAAACTAAACTGTTGTCATTTGAGTTGGTTATGATGCATAAAGATGGTTTGAACAAAACATCAAAACCTCTATCACACAATTGACTAATGCTAAGTAGATTATGCTTAAGACCATCAACATATCGAACATTATCAATAAAGGTTGAAGGGGTGATTTGTACTTTACCTATACCAATGATGTGACCTTGGTTATTGTCTCCAAATGTCACAGCACCTCCCTTCTTAGGCTCAAGGGTGAAGAATTGGTCTTTGTCACCCGTCATGTGTCTTGAGCAGCCACTATCCAAGTACCAACAATTTTTGTCGACCTTGGCTGCAAGACACTCCTACACAAGCAAATCATACAATTTTAGGTACCCAAGTTTTCTTAGGTCCTTCATGGTTAGTAATGTTGGTTCCTTTTGGAACCCAAACCCTTTTAATTTTTCTTTTAGTTTTTTCTTTTCTATAATCACACACATTAGCTTTATGTCCTAATGTTCCACAGCAAAAATATGTTATTTTCTTAGTTTTGCTTTCCCCTGCTTTTACAAAGAAATTACTAAGGAGCTTTTGCTTATTTTTAGGTTTATACCCTAAACCAGCTCTATTGAACACAGCTCGTTGACTATTAAGTATCATTTTCAATTTTTCAGAGCTATATGTAAATTTTTCTACAAAAGGCTTGTACTTTTCAAGTTCTAGTGCCAACTTTTGTTTTTCTATTTTTAGTCCATTTAGGTCTTTTGTGAGACTCTCTTTTATGATTTGTTTATTGTTTTTAAGTTCTAATATTTCTTTGGTCAGTCTTTCGTTATCTTTAATTAAGGCATTAGTCTTTTGAATTAATATTTGGTTGCTTGTCTTAAGTTCTGAATTTTCTTTAATGATAACATCTTTATCCTTAACTAATGTATCGTACTTACGGAGGTGAGTTTGGTTAGTTAGTTTCAATTCTTTGTTCTTAAGGTTTATTGTCTTATACTCGTCCATTAATTCATTGAAAGCATCATATAATTCATCGAAGGTAAAGTCTAAATGTGCTTCGGATGTTACCTCATTGTCGTTAGCCATAAAACATAGGTTGGCCTTTTCTTCTTGTTCCTCATCCGATGATGATGATGATGTATCAGAGTCCGATAGGGTGGAGACGAGGACTTTCTTTTTCTTGTACTTGCTTCCCTTCTTCAGCAAAGGACAATCAGCTCTGAAATGCCCCGGCTTCTTACACTCATAACATCCGATCCCCTCATTTTTCCTTTTCTTACCTTTATCCTTGTGATAGGAACTTGAGGGGCCTCTCCTTTGATGAGAGGACTTCTTCCGGTTGATGAATCTACGGAATTTTTTTACAAGGAGAGCCTCATCATCATCTCCCTCATTGTCTTCCTCTTCACTGCTACTGCTGCAAGACAAATCTATGTTAGTAGAAACAGATTTTAGTGCTATTACCTTTTTCTTGTGAGAGGACTCTTCTTCATTGTGTTGTTTCATTGTTAGCTCATGCGTCATGAGGGATCCAAGTAGCTCCTCAAGTGGCAGCTTGTTTAAGTCCTTGGCTTCTTGGATTGCCGTTACCTTGGCTTCCCATGACCTTGGTAGACAACGAAGAATCTTCCTGACAAGTTCACTGTTAGTATAATTTTTGCCAAGGCTTTTTAGGCCATTGACAATGTCAGTAAATCTAGTGAACATGCAAGTGATTGTTTCATTAGAATCCATCTTAAATAATTCATACTTATGGACTAATATATTTATTTTAGATTCTTTTACTTGATTTGTGCCCTCGTGAGTCACTTCAAGTCTATCCCAAATCCCTTTTGCAGAAATGCAAGTAGAGACTCTATTGAATTCATTTCTATCTAAAGCACAGTAAAGCACATTCATTGCTTTGGCATTTAGTTGTGCCTTCCTTATGTCATTGTCATCCCAATCCTTTTCAAGTTTAGGTACAGTGACACCCTCTACATAAATGGATGGGATGTATGGTCCATTTAGTATGGTGGTCCACATCTCATAGTCTTGGGCTTGGATAAATATTTTCATCTGAGCCTTCCAATATGAGTAGTCGGATCCATTAAAGAATGGAGGTCTATGGGTGGACTGGCCCTCAATATGAGAAGATCCAAATGGGGTTGTCATTTTGATCTTTTACTCTTTAGGTAAAAGAGTTCCGGCTCTAATACCACTTGTTGCCCAGATAGACAACCCAAGAGGGGGGGTGAATTGGGTTTTAAAATAATTATTGCAATTAAAAGGTTTGTGAATAACTAATTAATACTTTTTGCAAGTGGATTAATTAGATGCTATGTGCAGTGAATGAAGTGAAAGTAAGAGACAACAAAGCAATCACAAACACAAGAAAATTTATAGTGGTTCGGAGCTAACCCTTGCTCCTACGTCCACTCCCCAAGCCTCACTTGGAAATTCACTATAACCCCTCGGATTACAGCCGGTTGTTTTACAAGCTCACAACCTAACTTGTTGTTTTACGAGATCACAACGAACTCGGTCGGTTTTCCCAGGCTCACCGACTAGAACCACCCGATTGTTTTTCCGGGATCACAATCAAACCCTTAAACCGTTGGTTTCAACCTAGGCTCACCAACAAACCTTTACACCCTTGATTCAATCAGCCCCTGATTGAATCAAGTAAGGAACAAATGGTTTGAAAAACAAACAGAAAAATAAAGCTTCTTAACAAGCAGATATTCAGCGATATAAATAAGAGAGAAGTTAAGAGCCCTCAAACAAATTTATGAAGATGTAGAGGAGGGCTTCTCGAACTCGGGGTCTCCTCTTGAATGTCTTGAAGACTTGAAGACTGACTGAAACTCCTTTAATGCTGGAAAGAGTTGGTTGGATGGAGTTTAATGCCCCTCTTCCTTCTTTTCCTTTTAGATCCTTTGGTAGGTGAAGATTTCTTGTTTTCTTTGAATGGAATGTCACTTCTCTACCTTGCTACAGTTCTCTGTGGCTATTTAAGCCGTTCACTACGGAAACTAGCCGTTAGACCCAAAGATCTAGCCGTTCTGCACATTCTGCAACTCCTGACAATGTTTCCGTTGGGATCGGAGTCGACTCGCGCGATCTGGAGTCGACTCGGCTGCTGCAGGAGTCGACTCATGCTTTTCTGGAGTCGGCTCGACAACTGTTCTGGATTTGAATTAAAGTGCTGTCTCGACTGGGAGTCGACTCGACTTAACCCGGAGTCGACTCTCCAATGTCCGGAGCTGACCTGGCACTTTTGGAGTCGACTCATTCCAAGGAATCCAGAGATGCATTTTTCAAGTTTGCTCACTCGAGTCGACTCGAAAATTCTGGGAGTCGACTCGGCGCTTAGAGTCCGAACTCCCGATCTTCTGTCTTTTGACTCGTGCCGTCTTGGAGTCGACTCGAACTGATTCGGAGTCGACTCGGCTCTCAGTATCCGAAAAACAGTCTTCTGTCTTTTTGGGGTTGCGCTGCCTTGGAGTCGACTCGAACTGTCTTGGAGTCGACTCGCCTCTCAGAGACGAAAATACCGTCTTCTGTCTTTTTGGAGTCGCGCTGTCTTGGAGTCGACTCGGACTTTGCGGGAGTCGACTCGGCTCTCAGTGTCCGAAATTTGTTCTCTGACTTTTGCCTTGTATCACACTGGGAGTCGACTCTCGCTTCCTTTGGAGTCGACCTGCCAACCATCGGAGTCGACTCAAGTTCTTCGGGAGTCGACTCGGCTCTCAGGGTCCAAAATAACTTCTCTGTCTTTCTGTCTGTAACTCCCTGGAGTCGACTCGTACTACCCTGGAGTCGACTCGGCAAGCATCGGAGTCGACTCGCGCTCTTCAGGAGTCGACTCGTTGACAGGTTTTGAGATGAATCTTTCTGTCCGTCTGTCTGTTCTCAGTCGGAGTCGACTCGTAATGTACAGGAGTCGACTCGAGCCTGTGCCAGTGCTTCTGATACGCTTGGAGTCGACTCGTAATCTTCCGGAGTTGACTCGAGTCTCAGACTTTGGTTCAAATTGAGTTCTTTACTTATCCAAAATGTATTGAACCAAATCTAGAGACACTTAACCATAAATTTATAAGTATTTGACTGAAATACTAGATTGAATTCATTAGTAAAACATAAGATATACTCAAATGCTTTGAGCTCATCAAAATCAAATAGGGTTATAATCAATCACTCCACATGAGAGACAGTAGAGAAAATAATATTGGAGAGAAGAGGAATACCTTGAGCTGTTGATATCCAGAAAATAAGACCTACAAAACTAGAAAAAAAATAATTCTAACTAATATACACATACCTTTGCCTTTATGCTCAGTCATAAGAAGACTCTCCCAAGGAAAAGGAGTCTTCTTCATCTGCAAAATTCTCAAGGAAAGGTTTAAGTCTGTATCCATTCACCTTAAATATCGTACCATCCTGTGGATTCTCAATCTCAACCGCCCCATATGGAAAAACAGTTTTTATAATGTAGGGACCTGTCCATCTCGATCGCAACTTATCAGGAAACAGATGTAAGCGGGAGTCGTATAAAAGAACTTTTTGCAAAGGTTCAATTTTTTTTTCAAAATTGATTTATCATGTAAGATCTTCATTCGTTCTTTGCAAATTTAGCATTGTCATAAGCATCTCTGCAAATCTCGTTGAGCTCGTTCAATTGTAATTTTCTAGCTAGACCTACATCTTGTAAATCAAAATAATATTTTCTAATTGCCCAATACGATTTATGCTCTATTTCAATAGGTAGATGACATGCTTTTCCATAGACTAGCCGATACGGGGACATACCAAGAATAGTTTTATATGCAGTACGATTATCCCACAATGCATCTGATAGTTTCAAGGACCAATCTTTTCGTGATAGGTTCACCGTTTTCTCTAAAATTCGTTTAATATCCCGATTGGCTAACTCTACTTGGCCACTAGTCTGCGGCTGATATGGGGTAGCAACTCTATGGGTGACACCATACTTTTTTAATAAGGTCTCGAAAAGCTTATTACAAAAGTGCTTTCCACCATCACTAATTATGACCTTAGGTATCCCAAATCATGAAAAAATATTTTCTTTCAGAAATTTCAAAAACAGGTTTGTGATCATTGGTTCTACAGGCAACAGCTTCTACCCATTTAGACACGTACTCAACACCGACTAAAATGTACTCATATCCAAAAGACGGTGGAAATGGGCCCATGAAATCGATGCCCCACATATCAAAAATTTCAATAGCAGTAATGGGCTGAAGAGGCATCATATGCCTACGAGTTAGACTCCCAACACGTTGACATGGGTCACATGTCCTACAGAACTCGTGGGCATTTTTAAATAGTGTAGGCCAATAAAAACCACATTGCAACACCTTAGCTGTCGTTTTCTTCGATGCAAAGTGTCCTCCGCAAGCACTGGCATGACAAAAAGAGAGTACACTTTGCATCTCATGATCCAGTATGCATCTTCTAAAGATTTGATCATTGCAATACTTGAACAAATAGGGGGCATCATAATAATAACTCCTTATTTCACGCAAGAAATTATTCTTATCATTCGATCCCCAATGCTCCGGCATCCGGTTCGTGACAAGAAAGTTTACAATATTAGCATACCATGGCATAGTTGAAAGTGCAAACAACTGCTCTTCGGGGAATGAGTCTTTGATGGAAAACTATGGCACCGAATCATTAAAAACTAGCTGTGATAAATGGTCAGCAACCACATTCTCTACTCCCTTTTTATCTTTGATTGTGATGTTGAATTCTTGGAGTAGAAGTATCCATCGTATTAAACGTGGTTTGGCCTCTTTCTTATCCAGCAAATATTTTAGCGCTGCATGGTCCGTGAAGATAACAATAGGAGCACCAAGGATATAAGAGTGAAATTTGTCTAATGCAAATACTACTGCAAGCAATTCCTTCTCGGTGGTGGTGTAATTCATTTGGGCATCGTTTAAGGTTTTGCTTGCATAGTAAATGACGTATGGCTTATTATCCTTGCGTTGTCTTAGGACAGCTCCTATCGCATAGTCACTAGCATCGCACATGATCTCAAAAGGTAATGACCAATCAGGTGGTCGCACGATGGGTGCAGTGGTAAGCATAGACTTCAACTTTTCGAATGCTTCTTGACATGTTTCAGTCCAATTGAACGGTGTATCAAGGGATAGGAGGTTACATAATGGTTGAGCTATGACACTAAAGTCCTTGATGAACCTCCTATAAAATCCGGCATGACCCAAAAATGATCTAACATCTTTAACCGTCTTGGGTGCAGGTAGCTTGGCGATTAAATCAATCTTAGCTTTATCAACTTCCATGCCCTTCGATGAAACAATATGTCCTAGGACAATTCCCTTTGGCACCATGAAGTGGCATTTCTCCCAATTCAGTATCAAATTTTTTTCCATACATCAAGCTAAGACTGCTTGTAGATGTGACAGGCAATCATCAAAAGAATCGCTAAAAATAGAAAAATCATCCATAAACACTTTCAAAAACTTCTCGTTCATGTCTTCAAAAATGCTGAGCATGCATCTTTGGAATGTTGCAGGTGCATTACACAACCCGAATGGCATTCGTCGGAAAGCGAATGTACCAAAAGGACAAGTCAACGTAGTTTTTTCTTGATCCTCAGGTAAAATTTCGATTTGGTAGTACCCGGAATAGCCATCGAGAAAACAATAGAATTTGTGTCCTGCAACTCTTTCCAAAACTTGATCTAGGAAGGGTAAGGAAAAGTGATCTTTTCTAGTGACCAAATTCAATTTTCGGTAGTTAACACACATGCGCCAACTCATCGGAACGCGAGTCGGGACTAACTCACCCTGCTCATTTTCGACTACCGTCAGACCCGCTTTCTTGGGCATGACTTGAGTAGGACTCACCCACTTGCTATTGGAAATCGGGTAAATAATACCCACATCAAGCAACTTAAGGACTTCTATTTTAACCACGTCTCTCATTGTCGGATTCAGCCTACGCTGCATTTGCCTTGTGGTTTTCACATTATCCTCAAAATATATCCGATGCATGCAAATCAAAGGGTTAATCCCCTTTAAGTCTGCAATCGACCATCCAAGCGCTTCTTTATGACTCTTTAGGACCGTAAGCAATTTTCCTTCTTGATCATTATCGAGCTCAGTCGAGATAATTATGGGAAAAGTGTTATCGGGTCCAAGAAAGGCATATTTGAGTTCCCTTGGTAAGGGGTTTCAGCTCTAGTATGGGTGCTTGTTTCCGAGATTGTACAATTTTTTGTTCTTTGTGAAGGGAAACTGCTCGAATTCCTCTATCCTCGGTCTCCACCCATTGACCATCATGACATCCGAATTATCTAAAACAGGTGGGACCACATCATCAGCAGTACCTTCAGAACACCAATCTATTAAACCATTGTCAGCCGATTCAGTAAATGTTTCTTTTAACAGATATTCTTCCGTAATGGTTTCAATCCATTCAACCTCTTTACTTTCTTCATGATCACTGGGTTGTTTGGCCTATACTAAAGACGTTCAGTTCCAAGGTCATATTGCCAAAAGAAAGCTTCATGACACCATTCCTACAATTGATCAATGCATTAGAAGTTGTAAGGAATGGACCGTCCTAAGATGACTGGAATTTGAGATGGTGAATTGGAAGCCGGATGTTGTGTCCAGTACGATAAAGTCGATAGAAAAATAGAACTTGTCTACTTGGACCAACACATCTTCGATAATCCCTCTAGGGACCTTCACTGACCTGTCAGCTAATTATAAGGTGATAGTTGTTGGCTTCAACAAAATCCAACGCAGTTGCTCATATACCGTATATGGCAACAAGTTCACACTCGCTCCTAAATCTAATAGTGCTCGCTCAATCCTAAAATTGCCAATGATGCACGAGATAGTTGGGCAACCTGGATCCTTATATTTAGGAAGAATGTTATGCTGTAAAATCGTACTCACATTTCAGCCAGAAATGCCTTCTTCTTGACATTTAATCGACTCTTGACAGTGCACAAATCCTTCAAAAATTTTTGCATATGAAGGCACTTGTTTGATTGCATCAAGAAGAGGTACATTGATTTTTACTTGCTTAAAAGCTCAAGAATTTCAGAGTTTGGTTCAAGCTTTTGCAAGGGCTTTAATCTTTATGGAAATGGTGCAAGAAAAAGGACATTTGATTTTTTTCGTAGATGTTGGTGCTTCGGTTTCTTCGTTATCCTTTTCTTTTGTCTTGGAAGGGTCAGAATCAGGTATGACTTGTGTTTGTTCTGGGGACTGGTCGGTCAATAACCTTTTCACTTCGCAAAGTTATTATACTCTTCGCTTGTTCTTTATGCGAAGTTGAAGATGATGCATTGCTCCCGCCGTAAACTTGAGGATTAGGTTGTGGTTTGAGCTGGTAGCTTACCCTTCTCTTTGAGAACTTAAAGCAGTGGTCAGCGTTGTCAGTTGATTTCTTATTCATCATTGATTTTGGCTTGACCTTGCATGAAAGATTGCAAAGTTTCTTTGAGACTGGATTTTTGAGGGGTATGGGTGCATAATGAGGTTGCGTAGGTGGAGGAGTTGGGTTATATAACTTGTTGAGGTTGGTCATTCCTCCACCTAAAATTTAGATGGGTTTTTTCCAATCCAGGGTTGTAAGTGTTGGAAATTGTATCCTAAATGTCAATCGTCATCATGTGATGATTAAATGAATTGGACAAATCAATAAAAGTATTTTTTGGCATTATTCATCATTTTACATCTTCAAATGAACTCTTATATAATGAAGTCCTTAGGACTTATTAAAGATAAAGGAGGATTTATCTTCGAGTCCTTAAACTAGTTCGCGATCAAATGATATGTTATTACAAGGACGACAGCATTATCGAGATTAGGTCGTTGTGTGACATATACGTTGGTTGTCCTCTTAACCAAGGAGTGTGGAGACACTGGTATGCCACACACGTGAAGTGTAGGAGTACATTTCACTGAACATGACCAATTCCGGAACGCTCTACTGTCAAGAGATGTTTCGAGTGGGATATGGGTATAAGTTTGGCCCTCTGACCTGGAGATCGCAACCTGTGACTAGCAAGCAACTCACTGTACTTTGGTTACCGGACTACCTGAATTTCTAATTCAGTGACGGAAGGTCACTGGGTGCAGTCAAGTACTTGCGTAGTCAGTTGTGAGTCGAGATGGAATTGACCCCTCCTGAAAAACAGGAAGATAATGTCTTGTGATTAATTTAGCAAAACCTTGGCCCAGGGTCAATCCCAGTGAGGAGTCAAGGGATATCTAAAGTTAATCACATAATGGATGTACTAATTTATAGGGTTGACAGTGAGCTCTAAGTCATCCTGGCATTAGGTGTCATAGGAATTGAATTATACAGTAACCATAGTTCAGGGTTCCAGAATATTTGCTTCGCATATATTCGGCCTATCTGGACGTCGGGTACCATTGCTAGATGGTCACATAGATTAGTGTAGGAAGTCGTTCCTATTACTACCGGCTTAGGTTCGAACCTATGAGGTCACACGCATAGAAGATTCCTGATTGATCAAGAAGGCTGATGAATGATTAAGAATCATTTAGGGATAATTTGGTCAATTCGATTGGGCAAATTATCTTATAAAATAGTTAAAGTAATTTATCGGAGGATTAATTAGTAATTAGATTGCTAATGAACTCAATTGGATTAAGTAATTAGACTAAGGATGAGCCAAATTGAATTAGATTCAATTCTGGGCTCAATCAGGATTTTTGACCTGATTGGATTAGGTCTGAATCAAGAGGACTTAGGTTGACCAAATTAAATTAGATTAAATTTATGCTTAATTAGGGATTGACCTAATTGGATTAGGTTCAACCCATGGTAATTGGATCATTCTAATTGTTAGGATTTAATTAAATTCAATGGGTTTGATCTGAAACTGTTCGGATCTTGAAATCCACTTGTCACATATCCATGCATGGCGCCATAAATTAATTTTTAATATGATTAAAAATTAATTTAATTAATTTAATGGTGCCATGGGACACTTGGCAACATCAGAGACCTCTTTCATCATTAGATGGGTCGAAATGGAGAGATAAATTCATGAAAAGAATTGGATAAGATCAAATTCTCTCTCTTCATGACATATGTCATCCTTATCTTTATCTCACTTCTAATTAAGGTTGAATTTCGAATTTAATCACCACAAAATCACCAAGTGACCCTCTAATCTGATTGGGGCATGGGAATTTCGAAATTGAAAGAGGGAAGTGGCAACATGATGAATGGTTTAGATTAGATCAAGCTTCATCATGTAATGGCACATGAACTTGAATTTTGAATTCAAAATTCAAAACCCCACAAAATCCTCCACAAATATGGGATGGTTGGCATGAAGTTAGAGGGGAGAGCAACATTAAAAGGACCTCCATCAGCTGGTGTCGAATAAAAGAAAAAAAGAGAGAAAAAGAAGAAGAAAAAAGGGAAAAGAAAAGAGAGGAACCCTAGTTCATGCATGAAAAAATTCTGCATTCAATCTAGCCGATTTCTTCCTCCTCTAAGTCCATCGTGCCATTAGTGTTAGGAGTCCCTGATAAGAGTCTTTAGATCAGATCTAAGTCCTCTTCAATCCCTCCAAACCTTTCCTCCAAGTTCTTCCAAGAAGGCGGATCAAAAGTTGATAGCGTTGGGAAGATCAAATTTCAGCCTCAAGAAATTCTGCGCAAGCTAGCACTTCCGCAGGATTGGATCTCTTCAGGAACTTCGCGTGGACTTCTCATAGAGGCCATTCGTGTGTGTGGCTGCGAAGTAGAGGATCAGATCCACAAGTTTCATCCATCATAAAAGGTATTGATCCTATATTAATCTTTTATTATAGTGTCAAGATCTAGGTCCGATTCCCCGAGGTTTTATCCTCTTTTGGGGCTCCTCACGGAAATATCTCCAGAATCCATTCAATGGATATTCGGAGATTAATTGGAATAGAGTTTTTAAGTTTCAGATCTGATAGTTAATCATGCATGAAAGTTTTAGCATAATTGTTTAAACGATTCCGGCATAATCCTATATGTTCTTAATGTGCTGATTTCTAGATTTGATCTTGTAAGCATGCATGAATTAAATTGTTTGATTCATTTTTCTGCTGCGTTTTTGAAACTTAAAAAGAACTACGTATGGCTTGATCCCCCTTATGAAGGGGTACATAGACAACCCGATCAGGTTTAGCCATGGTTTTCAAAAAAAAAAATCAGCATGCTTAACACCGAAGAACCTAGGATTATTCATAACATTGGCCAGATCGTGCAAGACTTCCTTGAATGCGGGTATTGTGGGGCAATCAGTGATGAGATGGCCAGGCATCTCACAAATCCTACAACACTAACTGTTATGTTCTACAGTCTTGATGGATTCAGTCCTTCTAAGTTCAATTTCCTAGTAAGGGCTGCCATTTTATCCTGAATATCATCCTGAGTACTAAGGTTGTAAAGGCCCCCGTGTCCAATGCTAGTAGGCTTAGGCAAAGGTTTATTCACTCTATCCCCTGTATCTCATAATTGTGCAGTCTCTGCGAGAGAGTCTAAATAGTCCCATGCCTCATTGGGTTGCTTTTCCAAAAATTGACCATTGCACATGGTCTCTATAAATTGTTTTAACTGTGGAGACAACCCTTCGTAAAAGAAACTAATGGTTCTCCATGTTTCAAACCCGTGATGAGGACAAGAGAGAAGCAACTCTTTAAATCTCTCCAGCATTCATAAAATGTTTCATGGTCTTTTTGTTGGAAATTACTAATGTGCCTTTTCAAAAAGTTAGTCCTTTGTGCGGGAAAGAATTTTTTCAAAAATTTTCTTTGCATATCATGCCATGATCCTAGCGATCTAGGTCTCAAGGAGTTCAGCCATGTTTTGGCTTTATCTTTTAAGGAAAAAGGAAACAAGGTCAATTTAAGGACGTCTTCCGATACATTTGGCACTCTAAATGTGATGCTAATTTTCTCAAAGTCCTTAAGGTGAAGATAAGGGTTCTCGGATTCCATCCCATGATACTTGAGCAGCAATTGAATTAACCCTGGTTTGATTTCAAAGTGTCCTACGTTATCAGGAATTAACATGGGGTTCACGTTCTCGATCGTGGTGACTCCCCGCATCTTCATTTAAATCAGCCATCTCACAAGATGTGAGATACTGCGAAGGAATTTCAGGGATGTGTCCTAAGATATGATCTAAAGTTGTACGACTTAATTGACCGGTGTCATCCCTATTCCACTTAAGCATGCAAAATATTTCTCATCCCTTTTTTTTTGTAAGTACAAGTACCACCAAAGATGTCTAAAACGACACCCTAATACAGTAAAACAAAAATCTATTCACAATCAAGCATGCATCAAAACATTACACCTCAATTCCTAATATTTTTCTGAAATTTCTAGACAGCTCCTAACTGGTTTGAAGAGGACACCTAAGCCTCCAATCCGGTCTAGTAACCTAGTCGACCAGGTAATCTCCCAGGTAAGTGGAGGGGTCACGATGCGTTTAGAAAAGGTCCCACTTAAAACCCACTTTCCTCGAACAGAGACTGTTTTCCTTAGAGGGACAAAGCTTGCCTAGACATCGACTGGGCCATAGAGCGAAATTGGTGCAACTTTCGGTAGTCTTCGCCCTATTGAGCTCGAATGTCCTTAGGGGCCAACGTCTAGTTGATTTTAGTTAAGCTTAGGATATTTATGCACTGGGGTGATTTTTGGGCTAAGGACGAGTGATGAAATTCCGACCTTATCTTTTTCAATGGGTTCAGCCCTTATAATATTTTATGCTGATGCCTTATACTATATGCAACAATCAAAAGATTTTTTTTTTAATGTTTTATGACATGACATTAAATTATATTGAATAGTTGATCAAGCAAATTATTTATTTCTTTTTTTATATATAGTTTAAATTTGAAATTTGAATTCTAAAATTTGAAATTTAAAATATGAAATTTTGAGTTCTTCCCTCTCTTTTTTTTTATGTTGAATGATCACCCTTGATCTTTTCTTAAAGTTTTTTTTTTAATCAATTTTCAATTAGCAACAAGGGTTAATGAGATATGATAACAATAAAATTCTGATTCTAAAAAAAATTTAAACACAGAAAATTCAAAACAGAAAGTAGCAAGGTTTCATATTAATCTAATGGTCTTAAAAGATTTAAATTTTTTTTTGAAAGAAAAAGACTAACTACTAAGGTACTAAATAAATCTTAAATTATACTAATAACTCAGCCGTTCCCGGCAACGGCGCCAAAAACTTGATGTGTTCGCAAAAATGCTTTCGCGAAACTAATCTCCCAAGTGTAGGAGAATCGTGCAAGTAGTAAAACTCGAAAATTCGAGGTCGAATCCTCAGGAAACGGTATAGGTATTATTAGCGTAATTTCAGATATAATTTTTAGTTGATTTTTAGAAATCAAAAGCAGAGAATAACAGGTAATTAAACAAAGTTCAAGAATATAGAGAAGGCTAGGGATCTGGATTCTCCCTTGACAATGTTATTTTCAACAATTAAATTTTGCGATTCTTGATTAAGGATTAATTAGACAGAATAGTTCTAAACATGGAATATATAATTTGAAAATATGAATTCAACATTCAAGTATTTATCTTGCCGGTTACGTCTACGATAAATCAAAAATCGAAACAATCCATGCATCAATAAATATAAACCATACAAGATCTATCTAATAAATAAGTATGCAAGAATCAAGAGCATATATTAGATGCAAATCAAAGAGAATAATCGTTCGGAATTTACTTGAAGAAAGCAAACTGTCAAGGGTTCTTCCATCACCCTTGACCAAAGGAATTAGCCTCCCATTACAACAACAGCCTCCTCTTTAATATTTTTTTTCTTTTCCTTTTTGGAAACAGGGCATACCCTGTTTCCCTTTATTTCTTCCCTTCTCCCTTTTGAACAGAGTCACTCTCTCTTCTATTTTTGTGTGGGAACCAGAATCGTCCCTCTCTGTTTTTCCGAATGAGAGCTATATAAATAGCATTCGATCCCCCCCCCCCGAGCGCACGCGGTGGAGATGGGCGGACGGAGAGGGATCTCGGACGTTGATCATGGAATGCTGGAAGGCTGGAAGCTGGAACGCATGAGACGCTCGGGAGATTGCGGACGCTTGGCATGCATCGCGGGCTCCATAAGCATCGTGGACGGCTAGAGAAGAAGATTGGCGGCGGGATCTTTGGCATGTGTCACGGGAAGAAGCTGATAGCGGAGGATTGCACGCGAACGGAAGGCTGGGAAGGAGCTGATCGCGGATTCCAAGATCTGGGAGGCTGATTGCTTGCTAATCCGGAAGCTGATTCGGAAGGGTGGATGGAGTGGATGCATCGTGGGAGGAGCTGATCAGCTGGAATCGATTGAAGAAGCAGGTTGACGCGGAGATGGAATGGTTGTTGGGATGATCGCGAATCCAGAATCTCCTGCTGTTCCATCGCAGAAGGCTTGGACGTGGGATGCTGGGAGTTGTGACACGGAGGGTGAGATGCGGACGCTTAAGACATGGACGCGGAAGCTGGTTCGGAGGAAAGGACGGACACGTGGGATGCTGGGAGGCGCGGATGGATCGCGATAACGGATCCGCTGTTGTGAACCCCACGGGTTTTTGGATCCTCTCGGATAATGAAACTAGGCCCTTGGCGAATTCATTATGCAGAGCCTCCGGATGACTGTTAAGTGTTGCTCGAGTGCAAGTGTTGCTTGATCAGATTAATTATGCTCCAGCATGATTAGGTTTGGGGTTATGCATCATCCCAATCTGTACCAAATATGCATCTTAACTCTGATTTACGATCGACTGCATCCAACAAAAATATAATATTAATGTAGCACTTTTATTATTATTTGTTAGCAATAATACCAATTTAAGTGATGTGTAGATCGCACTTTTGTGCTCTCATCAGTAGATAAAATACTTTTTTCAAGAGAAAAGACAAAAATTTGCTAGTAGTACAAATATATGTAGATGACATAATTTTCGGTGCCACTAATGATAGTCTTTGCAAAGAATTTGCTGAATTAATGCAAGGAGAATTCGAGATGAGTATGATGGAAGAACTGAATTTCTTTCTTGGATTGCAAATCAAGCAAACTAAGGAAGACATCTTTATTCATCAAACTAAGTATACAAAGAAAATATTAAAGAAGTTTGGAAATGAAAATCACAAGGAAATAAGCACCCCAATAAACCCTACTAGTAAGCTAGACAAAGATGAAGAAGGGAAAAGTGTAGATATGAAGCTCTATAGAGGCTTAATTGGATCTTTGCTTTACCTTACTACTAGTAGGCCAGACATAGTATTTAGTGTGAAAATTGTTAGATGTATGCCCTAGAAGCCAATTTGGCTGACACATTATTGATTCTAGGGACATAATTTTGTACTTGACTATTTATTATTGAATAAATAAAGGCATCTTTTCATTCATATTATTATGTGTCTATGAATCATCCAAGAAATTAATAAGATGATGATACATATTCTCAAGAGTTGAGAATTTGAGCCATGTATCATTGGTGATTAATTTCTAAATGCTCCTGATCAATGGATCATCACGAGGACGGTGATCGATCCGATCAGTGCACAGATCACTTTCCTTCTGGATGGACGAGACTTGAGTCCACAGTGTAGGAACACTGAAGTGATAGTGCAGGTGCTTGTTAGAGAACAAGGGTACTGAGCGTGACCAAGACAAGAAGTCACTTGGATGTCTATCCACTCGTCAGTGACTTGCTTGATGTTGCAGTAGTGTGACTGGTCCTTTGACCTGCGGTGCTTCGGCTACTCACAGTGAGGTTATTGTAGTTTGACTGCACACATACATGGTCTCTAGCCATATGGGTCCATGCAGTGTAGATTGGCTGCAGTAGGTTCACTGTAGGAGTAGGGTATGCACCTATAAGGAATCTATCGACCTTGATAGAAGAGGAGTGATCCTATGTGATTTGTTAGACTGAGTTCTAAGACCTTGGCCAGGGCAGTAATATAAAGTGGAGAAAGAGTTTTCCACTATCGAACTCAAGTCGAATAAATCTTGACATATGACAGACGATGGGGTTTGACGAGTTGTCCATGACCTCCGTCCTGTAGGGATCCACGATAGTAGGATTGTATCACACGTTAACTGCACCTAGAGGTTCATCATTCCATTCTGCTGGGTAGCCACTACATGCTGCTAGGTGTCACTGGTGGATGGTGGGACTCATAGGGATTATCTGATGATCGATAAACCCTAACGAGTTGAGTTGGAATCGTTCCAACCCATTGAAAGGAGTTTTCAATGATATTGAGATAGAGATCACAATATATCTCACTACCAGTCAGAATAGAACCTATGGGGTCACACACACTGAAGTATTGACCGATCGATGGTTGAAATCGTGATTAGGAATCACAAGTAATCAATTTGATTGATAAGAAGTTGAAGAAGGAACAAAGGAAATTAATTAATTGGACTTGAAACAAGAGTCCTACTTCGGGTAGGATTTCTAGAGTCCTAATTGGATTAGGACTGGGAATCCTAGTTGGAGTAGGACTGGGATTCCTACTTGGAATAGGATTCCTACAATCCTAATGAGATTAGGAATTTTGAATTAAAATTGAATTCCTACTTGGAGTAGGATTCCTAGAAATCCTAATTAGATTAGGACTTCGGATTCAAATAAAGTCCTAATTGGATTAGGACTAAAATTAAACAAATCCTAATTGGATTAGATTCCTTAAGTCTAAATTAATTATTAATCTTATAAATCAACATGACTCCTAATTGTTAGATGTATGCCCTAGAAGCGAATTTGGCTGACACATTGTTGATTCTAGGGACATAATTTTGTACTTGACTATTTTTATTGAATAAATAAAAGGCATCTTTTCATTCATATTGTTTATGTGTCTATGAATCGTCCAAGAAATTAAAAGATGATGATACATATTCTCAAGAGTTGAGAATTTGAGCCATGTATCATTGGTGATTAATTTCTAAATGCTCCTGATCAATGGATCATCACGAGGACGGTGATCGATCCGATCAGTGCACAGATCACTCTCCTTCTGGATGGACGAGACTTGAGTCCACAGTGTAGGGACACTGAAAGTGATAGTGCAGGTGCTTGTTAGAGAACAAGGGTACTGAGCGTGACCAAGACAAGAAGTCACTTGGATGTCTATCCACTCGTCAGTGACTTACTTGATGTTGCAGTAGTGTGACTGGTCCTTTGACCTTCGGTGCTTCGGCTACTCACAAGTGAGGTTATTGTAGTTTGACTGCACACATACATGGTCTCTAGCCATATGGGTCCATGCAGTGTAGATTGGCTGCAGTAGGTTCACTGTAGGAGTAGGGTATGCACCTATAAGGAATCTATCGACCTTGATAGAAAAGGAGTGATCCTATGTGATTTGTTTTAGACTGAGTTCTAAGACCTTGCCAGGGCAGTAAAGTGGAAAAAGAGTTTTCCACTATCGAACTCGAGTCGAATAAATCTTGACATATGACAGACGATGTGGTTTGACGAGTTGTCCATGACCTCCGTCCT
The DNA here is from genome assembly GCF_009389715.1 of Phoenix dactylifera. Classification (NCBI taxonomy): domain Eukaryota; kingdom Viridiplantae; phylum Streptophyta; class Magnoliopsida; order Arecales; family Arecaceae; genus Phoenix; species Phoenix dactylifera. The sequence goes on from NW_024069523.1 coordinate 39,767, forward strand.
GTAGGGATCCACGATAGTAGGACTGTATCACATGTTAACTGCACCTAGAG
>NW_024069524.1:0-39752 GCF_009389715.1 Phoenix dactylifera
CATTTGCTGTGAATCTATAGTAAGAATTTAAATCCTATAAACATTCACTTGAATGATCTTCTATATCCCTTTCTGCATGATTGTTGCTTCCATCACTAAAAGAAAGAGCTATTTTTAAAAGAAAGTTGAATGCTTCTAAAGCTAGAAATATTTTAACTCACTCAAATGACTCTTAAAAGAAAGAAAATGTAATTGCTCTTAAAAGAAATTGAGCTTCAAATGAATCATTTTCTGATTAATATTTCTATACATTTTTTCAAGTAATTTAGAGGAAGCATAACTTGTTCTTGAAGGATTAAAAGAGTGATTGCTATAAATTTTGAATAAATCTAGATCCTCTACATTCTTGATATCATAGAATTTCTGTTTTTATTTACGCTTATCATTAAAATCTGAAATTCAACAAAAAGAAAAGAATGATTAAAGAAGAATGCATCTTTTGAGGGGGAGCTTAGACATATCAAGATTTTACATCTTATTCAAAAGCCACCATCATATGATGCATACCTTGAATTTTATGGATTGATTTTGATGAACCTCCTTGTATGGACTTACTAGCCTTAGTTACATTAATAAGCCTATACCTTGAGTTGAGTTCTATAGAGGTTATCTTATCTCAAACTTTGAGCTTTATGAAAATATGCTCTCATTAGTATAACCTATGCTGAAACTCATCGCATAAATCTATAACTAAAGGAGAGAGAAAGAATTTATGATACACCTTGAGGCTTGTTTATTTGGTTAATATATCCTATGCATAATTCAAATAGTTGATCTTAAGAGCCTCTAACTTAATGAAAAAGGGGGAGAATAATGTGTTGAACTTTCTTGAGTATCTCTTAGAAAAACCTATTTTTGGAATTCACTAATGAGTTCTTATTGGCTTGTTCTTTAGAACTTCAATTTTGTGCCAATTCATTGTTATATGTACCAAAATGTGCTTCTTTTTAAAGGAATAAAGTCTTTAAAAGAGCTTTAAAAGAACCTTCAAAGCTTTGAACTTTATGTATACTCTAAGATATATCATAAATTGCATGAATTCATATTTTGGTATTTATGCCACAATACTTTTACACCATAAAAGAACTTTGCAATCATACTTAATATATTGCTCTTATACTCTGAAAATTAGTTAAATTGCTCTCATGTTGCTAAAATACTTAATATATTGGGCAAAAGATCTTAAATGAACAAGCTTTCATACTTATTATTGAAGAGAGGTAGGATTTCCATTCATGCTTTCCTTGAATATTATTTGTGGTACTTCTTGAATTAACTTAAGAAAGATACCACCTATACTTGATTTTGAAAACTATCCTTGGAATCACATTCGATGTGTTCTCCTCTGAAATTATCCTAATTGGCTCTGATCTATGCTCATTAATCTTTTTCTAACATTATTGCCTTGAGTTATATGATTCATATTCTTGCAATAATTTGACATGCAAATCAGAGTACACTAAGGAAAAAGAATATTTGAGTATCATTTGTTGCTTTGTGCTTAATGTTTCATTACTTTGCAACCTTTTTGATGTTGTCAAAAAGGGGGAGGAATATTTGAGTATGAGTATATGCTCATAATGCTTTATGTTTTGAATTGAATACAAATCAGCTTAAATTGAAATATGTTGATTGTGTTAAGTTGATTAAATCTAAAGCATTATCATGAAGTATATTTTAAAGATATATATTTTCTACTTCAAACAACTTAGCTATGCATTACTTCTAGAACACAATATATTTTATATTGCATATACTCCAAGTTTTGTCATCATCAAAAAGGGGGAGACTGATGACCCAAAGATTGATTTAAAGATTGATTTTGATGATCACAAAACCTTGAAGTATAAATACTAATGTTTGTGTTGCAAGAAGAAAGATAATTTGTTTTGCAAGAAACATAGCAAGTTGGAAAAATACAAGAAGGCCTCAAAAGCTCTCAAGAAGAGTTGGAAGAAAGCTACACTTCAGTGGCCCAAGTTTCAAGTTCAAAGGATTCAAGTTGGAGGAGCAAATTCAAAGAAAAATTCAAAAGAATAGTCCTCGAGTCGACTCCTGGAAAATTCGAGTCGACTCCGATGCGTGCCGAGTCAACTCCCGCAAAGTCCGAGTCGACTCCAAGGCAGTTCAACTCCAAAGACAGAAGACCGGTACTTCGGTGTTTGAGAGCCGAGTCGACTCCCGCAAAGTCCGAGTCGACTCCGAGGCAGTTCAACTCCAAAGACAGAAGATCGGTATTTCGTGTCTGAGAGCCGAGTCGACTTCCGCAAAGTCCGAGTCGACTCCGAGATAGATCAAGTTCAAAGATAGAAGACCTGTCTTTCAGGCTCTGAGAGCCGAGTCGACTCCAAGGAAATCCGAGTCGACTCGAGGAAGTAAAATCGAGAGGATGATTTTGGAATCCTGAAGATCGAGTCGTCTCCAGAAGGGAAAGTCATCTTCGGACAATTGGCGAGTCGACTCCAGGTTCAGCCGAGTCGACTCTAGAACGGGACGGCACTTTATTTCGAATTTTGAATAGTGGCTGAGTCGTCTCCAGTAAAGCATGAGTCGACTCCAGCAACACTTGAGTCGACTCCTGATCGAGCGAGTCGACTCCGATCCCAACGGACATTTTGCCAGGAGTTGCAGTTTGTGCAGAACGGCTCTATTTTTGTCTCTAACGGCTAGATTCTTGTTTCCACGCCATCTACAGCTATAAAATCAAGAGGAGAACTAGGGGAGAAGGTATCGAAGTGGGAGAGAACACTTAGGAAAGAGATCTCAAAGAAGAATCTCCCAAAAGCACAAAAGGGCTATTCAAAGCAAAATAGAGAGAAGAAGAGCATCCGAGTGAATCCCAAAGCTTTCTCTCCAACTGTGTGCTGCCTCAGTGATCCTCTAACTCGTGCGAAATCAGAAGAGGGTCAAGTAAAGAAGAAGCCGAGTTTCCTCATCTACACAACTTGTTTGAGGGCTTCTCTTTACCTATTTGTTTATATTGTTATATTTGCTTGTTTAAGAAGCTTTGATTTGTTTTTAAATTCGTGTTCTAATATCTTGTAACTTGATTCAATCAAGGGATTGAATCAAGGGGTTAAGGTTTGTTGGTGAGCCAAAGGAAAAACCAACATTGTAAGGTTGTGGTTGGTGAGCCTTTGGGAAAACCAACTGGGTTGATTGTGAACCCGGAAAATAATCGTTGTAAGGTTGTGGTTGGTGAGCCTTTGGGAAAACCAACTGGGTTTGATTGTGAACCCGGGAAAACAATCGGTTGGTTCTAGTCGGTGAGCCTGTGAAAACCGACCGAGTTCGTTGTGATCTCGCAAAACAACAAGTTGGGTTGTGAGCTTGTAAAACAACCGGCTGTAATCTGGAGGATTATAGTGAAATTCCCAAGAGGTCTTGGGGAGTGGATGTAGGTGCTGGGGTGCACCGAACCACTATATGTTTGTTGTGTTTGTGATGCTTTTTGTCATTGTCTAACTTGCTCACTTACTTAGATAAATTGCTTGCTTAACTCTTATCCGCGCATCCTTTAGTTGCAAGCATATTTAATTTACTTAATCAAGTCTCATTCAATAAATCAAACTGTTGCTAAGTTTAAATTCCACTGTGCATCTATACAACTTAGCATAATTAATTGAAAAGTTTTAGAAGTAGTATAAAAGTTTTAAAAGACCAGATTCATTAAGTGAAAGACGCTAACCGAATAGTCCAATTCACCCCCCTCTTGGGTTGTATCTACTGGGCAACATTTATGTCCTACTTTTCCACAACAAAAACAGGTTATATTTTTAGTTTTACTTTTTCCAGCTTTTACAAAAAAGTTTTTAAGAAACTTTTGCTTATTTTTAGACTTATACCCTAAACCAGCTTTATTAAACACAGCTCGTTGATTATTAAGGATCATCTCCAATTTTTCAGAACTATATGTAAACTTTTCTACAATAGGTTTGTATTTTTCAAGTTCTTTTGTTAACTTCAGTATTTCTGTTTTTAGTAAGTTTAAGTCTTTTGTAAGATTATCTTTTATAGTTTGGTTACTGTTTTTAAGTTCTGAAACATCCTTAGTTAGTCTTTCGTTATCTTTAATTAAGGTATTAGTTTTTTGAGTTAGCAATTGATTGCTTGTTTTAAGTTCTAAGTTTTCTTTGATGATAGAATCCTTGTCCTTAATTAATTTATCATACTTATGAGTGTGAGATTGATTAGTTAGTTTCAATTCTTTATTTTTAAGGTTTATTGTCTTATATTCATCCATTAGTTTATTAAAAGCATCATACAATTCATCAAAGATAAAATCTAAATGTGTTTCAGATATTACCTCATTATCATTTGCCATGAAGCAAAAATTTGCTTTTTCCTCTTGTTCCTCATCCGATGATGATGAAGATTAATCGGAGTCTGTTAAGGTGGAGACAAGAGCTTTCTTCTTCTTGTATTTGCTGCCCTTCTTCAGCAAGGGACAGTCGATTTTGAAATGTTCCGGCCTCTTTCATTCATAGCAACTGATTCCCTCACTTTTCCTTTCCTTACCTTTGTCCTTGTTGTAGAAACTTGAGGAACCTCTCTTCCGATGAAAGGATTTCTTTCGGTTGATGAATCTTCTGAACTTTCGCACAAGAAGAGCCTCATCTTCATCTCCCTCATTGTCTTCCTCTTCACTGCTGCTACTGCCAGAGGGATTCTTGTTAGAAGAAGTAGACTTAAGGGCAATTATCTTTTTCTTGTGGAAGGATTCTTCTTCACTGTGTTGCTTCATTGTGAGCTCATGTGTCATCAAAGATCCAATGAGCTCTTCGAGTGCCAGCTTGTTCAAGTCTTTAGCTTCCTGGATCGCCGTTACCTTGGCTTTCCATGACCTTGGTAAAGATCGAAGAACTTTTCTGATAAGGTCACTGTTAGTATAACTTTTGCCAAGACTTTTTAGGCCATTGACAATATCAGTAAATCTAGTAAACATGCAAGTGATAGTTTTATTAGATTTCATTTTAAATAGTTCATACTTATGAACTAGCATGTTTATTTTGGATTTCTTGACTTGATTCGTCCTCTCATGGGTCACTCAAGTCTAACCCATATCTCTTTTGCAGAATTGCAAGTAGAGATTCTATTGAATTTATTAGGGTCTAAGGCACAAAATAGTACATTCATTACTTTGGCATTTAGTTGTGCCTTCCTTCTATCACTATCATCCCAATCTTTTTCAAGCTTGGGTATAGAAATGTTATCTACACAGATAGAAGGAATATATGGTCCATTAACTATGATACTCCAAACATTATAGTCTTGGGCTTGGATAAATATTCTCATTCTAGCCTTCCAATAGGTGTAGTTAGTTCCATTGAAGAATGGAGGCCTATTGGTGGATTGCCCCTCACTAAGAGAAGATCCAAAAGGGGTTGTCATTTTGATCTTTTACTCTTTTAATATAAGAGCTCCGGCTCTGGTACCACTTGTTGCCCATGAAGACAATCCAAGAGGGGGGGTGAATTGGGTTTGGATTAATTCTCGACCAATTAAAAACTATGATTAGTAATTAACTAAATCTATTGCAAGCAAACTAGTTAAGTTACTAGATAAAGTGAATGAAGAGAGAGAGAGAGGATAGCAGCCAATACAAACACAAACCAATTTATAGTGGTTCGGAGCTAACCCTTGCTCCTACGTCCACTTTCCAAGCTTCACTTGGGAGTTCACTATAATCTCTTGGATTACAGCCGGTTGTTTTACAAGTTCACAACCCAACTTGTTGTTTTCGCAAGATCACAATGAACTCGGTCGGTTTTCACAGGCTCACCGACTAGAACCATCCGATTATTTTTTCGGGATCACAATCGAACCCTTACACCGTTGGTTTTCACTTCGGCTCACCAACAAACCTTACAACCCTTAATTCAATCTCCTGATTGAATCAAGTAAGAAAACAGTATGGAAAAAGTTACAAGGAAAGCTTCTTTATAAGCAAATATTAATCAATATGAATAGAGTAGAGTTAGAAGCCCTCAAACAAATTTTGGAAGAGGATGAAGGGGCTTCTCGAACTCTGAGTCAGATCTTTAAGTGCACTTGAGATCTGATGTCAGAGGAAGAGCCTTGAATGCGAAGGGAAGACTTCTAGAAACGTATTGAATGCGTTTCTTCCTTCTTTTGCTTGTCTTTTGTCTCAATAGACTCTTGGTAGATGGAAAACACTTAATGCACTGATGGAGTAACTCTTTTAGTGTCTACTACTGTTCAATCTGGCTATTTAAACAATCCCACTTGAAAAATAGCCGTTAGACACTGATTTGTGGCCGTTCTGCATAGTCTGCACCTCCTGACAATGTATCCGTTGGGGTCGGAGTCGACTCGCTCGATCTGGAGTCGACTCGGCTGTTGCTGGAGTCAACTCATGCTTTACTGGAGACGACTCGCCCACTGTTCAGGATTTGAATTAAAGTGTTGTCCCGTCCTGGAGTTGACTCGGGCCAAACCTGGAGTCGACTCGCCAAGATCTGGAGATGACTTGGCATGTTGGAGACGACTCGTTCTCAGAATTCCAGAGATCTATTTTTCTGCATTTCTTTCTCGAGTTGACTCGAATCATCTTGGAGTCGACTCGGCTCTCAGAGCCGGAAAACTGATCCTCTGTCTTTTGAGTTGACTTGCCTCGGAGTCGACTCGGATTATCTTGGAGTCGACTCAGCTGACTTGGGGTCGACTCTCGTATTCTCGGAGTCGATTCACAGAGTCACTTTGTTTGGTTTTCTGCCTTTCAGTCTGCTTTCCTCTGAGAGTCGACTCTTGCTTGTTTAGAAGTCGACTCGCCGAACGTTGGAATCGACTCGAATTCTTCTGGAGTCGACTCGGTAACAGGGTCCAGAAAATACTTCTCTGTCTTTCTGTCTGTTACTCCTTGGAGTCGACTCGAAACTGTCGGAAGTCGACTCGGCAAGCATCTGTTAGATGTATGCCCTAGAAGCCAATCTGGCAGACACATTATTTATTCTAGGACATAAATTTGTACTTGACTTTATTATTATTGAATAATAAATGGACATCTTTTCATTCATATTGTTTATGTGTCTTTGAATCGTCCAAGAAATTAATAAGATGATGATACATATTCTCAAGAGTTGAGAATTTGAGCCATGTATCATTGGTGATTAATTTCTAAATGCTCATGATCAATGGATCATCACGAGGATGGTGATCGATCCGATCAGTGCACAGATCGCTTTCCTTATGGATGGACGAGACTCGAGTCCACAGTGTAGGGACACTGAAGTGAGAGTGCAGGTGCTTGTTAGAGAACAAGGGTACTGAGCGTGACCAAGACAAGAAGTCACTTGGATGTCTATCCACTCGTCAGTGACTTACTTGATGTTGCAGTAGTGTGACTAGTCCTTTGACCTGCGGTGCTTCGGCTACTCACAGTGAGGTTATTGTAGTTTGACTGCACATATACATGGTCTCTAGTCATATGGGTCCTTGTTGTGTAGATTGGCTACAGTAGGTTCACTGTAGGAGTAGGGTATGCACTTACATGGAATCTATCGACCTTGATAGAAGAGGAGTGATCCTATGTGATTTATTAGACAGAGTTCTAAGACCTTGGCCAGGGCAATAATATACAGTGGACAAAGAGTTTTCCACTATCGAACTCAAGTCGAATAAATCTAGACATATGACAAATGACGGGGTTTGACGAGTTATCCATGACCTCCGGTCTGTAGGGATCCACGATAGAAGGACTGTATCATACGATAACTGCACCTAGAGGTTCATCATTCTATTCTGCTGGGTGGCCACTACATACTGCTAGGTGTCACTGGTGGATGGTGAGACTCATAGGGATCATCTTGATGGTCGATAAATCCTGATGAGTTGAGTTGAAATTATTTTAATCCATTGAAAGGAGTTTTCAATGATATTGTGATAGAGATCGCAATATATCTCACTACTAGTCAGAATAGAACCTATGGGGTCACACACATTAGAGGTAATGACCGATCCGATGGTTGAATGTGATTAGGAATCACAAATAATCAATTAGATTGATAAATGGATAACCCGCTAAGAGTTAGTGGTTGGAAGAAGGAATAATTGCAATCGGATTGCAATTTAATTTAATTAATTGGATTTAATTAATTGAACTTGATCATGACTCCTACTTGGAGTGTGATTCATGAAGTCCTAATTGGATTAGGATTTTGTTGCCCAGATAGACAACCCAAGAGGGAGGGGTGAATTGGGTTTTAAAATAATTATTACAATTAAATGATTTATGAAATACTAATTAACACCTTTTGCAAGTTGATTAATTAGATGCTATGTGCTGTGAATGAAATGAAGATAAGGAACAACAGAGCAATCACAAACACAAGGATTTTATAGTGGTTCGGAGCTAACCCTTGCTCCTACGTCCACTCCCCAAGCCTCACTTGGGAATTCACTATAACCCCTCGGATTACAGCCGATTGTTTTACAAGCTCACAACCCAACTTGTTGTTTTACGAGGTCACAACGAACTCGGTCGGTTTTTCCAGGCTCACCGACTAGAACCACCCGATTGTTTTTTTGGGATCACAATCGAACCCTTACACCGTTGGTTTCAACCTAGGCTCACCAAAAAACCTTAACATCCTTGATTCAATCCCCTGATTGAATCAAGTAAGGAACAAACGGTTTGAACAAAGACAAACAGAAAAATAGAGCTTCTAAAAAGCAGATGTACAGCGATATAAATAAGAGAAAAGTTAAGAGCCCTCAAACAAGTTTATGATGATGTAGTGGAGGGCTTCTTGAACTCTAGGTCTCCTCTTGAATGTCTTAAAGACTTGAAGGCTGAAGGAGACTTCTTTAATGCTGGAAAGAGTTGGTTGACTGGAGTTAATGGCCCTCTTCCTTCTTTTTGTTGAAATCCCTTTGGCAGATGAAGTTTTTGTGTTTTCTTTGAAAGAAATGTTACTTCTCTGCTTTGCTACAGTCCTCTGTGGCTATTTAAGCCATTCTCCACGGAAACTAGCCGTTAGACACACTTTACTAGCCGTTCTGCACATTCTGCACATCCTGACAATGTGTCTGTTGGGATCGGAGTCGACTCGCGCGATTTGGAGTCGACTCGGCTGTAGCAGGAGTTGACTCATGCTTTTCTGGAGTCGGCTCGGCAACTGTTCCGTATTTGAATTAAAGTGGTCCTCTCGACTGGGAGTCAACTCAACTTAACCAGGAGTCGACTCCCCAAAGTCTGGAGCTAACCTAGCACTTTTGGAGTCGGCTCATTCCAAGGAATCCATAGAGGTATTCTTCAACTTCGCTCACTCGAGTCGACTCGGAAATTCTGGAAGTCGACTCGGCGCTCAGAGCCCGAACTCCTGATCTTCTGTCTTTTGGCTCGTGCAGTCTGGGAGTCGACTCGGACTGTTTCGGAGTCGACTCAGCTCTCAGTATCCGAAAAACAGTCTTCTGTCTGTTTGGGGTAGCGCTGCCTTGGAGTCGACTCGAACTGTCTTGGAGTCAACTCGCGTCTCAAAGACAAAAATACTGTCTTCTGCTTTTTAGGGTCGCGCTGTCTCGGAGTCGACTCGGGCTTTGCGGGAGTCGACTCGGCTCTCAGTGTCCGAAAGTTGCTCTCTGACTTTTGCCTTGTATAACACTGAGAGTCGACTCTCGTTTCCTTTGGAGTCGACCTGCCAACCATCGGAGTCGACTCGCGTTCCTCAGGAGTCGACTCGGCTCTCAGGGTCCAAAATGACTTCTCTGTCTTTCTGTCTGTAACTCCCTGGAGTCGTCTCATACTACTCCGGAGTCGACTCGGCAAGCATCGGAGTCGACTCGCGCTCTTCAGGAGTCGACTCGCTGACAGGTTTTGAGTTGAGTCTTTCTATTCGTCTGTCTGTTCTTAGTCGGAGTCGACTCGTAATGTTCCAGAGTCGACTCGCGCCTGTGCCAATGCTTCTGATACGCTTGGAGTCGACTCGTAAATCCCGGAGTTGACTCGAGTCTCAGACTTTGGTTCAAATTGACTTCTTAACTTATCCAAAATGTCTTGAACCAAATCTAAAGACACTTAACCACAAATTTACAAGATTTTCACTGAAACACTAGATTGAATTCATTAGTAAACATTAGATATACTCAAATGCTTTGAGCTCATCAAAATCAAATAGGGTTATAATCAATCACTCCACAATCTCCCCCTTTTTGATGATGACAAAACATTGAGTATATGTAAAGTGAATTGTTCAACAAACAAGGAAATTTATAATAAAATTTTAAAATGAATTCAAGTGTCTGGTTATTTAATTTATCCAAACTTGAAAGGTGTGAAACAATAAATTTCGAAGTTAAAGCTCCCCCTTTCATTTGGAATTATATAAGCCTTCACGTCATGCAATCAATTGTTTGGCTTATATATATTTAATGATTTTGCTTTCTTAAAAATTCAGATTCTCCCCCTCAACACTTGCATTCAACTTTGTTTTGATTCTCTGAAATTTCTTTTAGTGTATGAAAGCTTTTGAACTTTAACTTAAATTTTTGGTTTTTAGAGGAAAAATCTGCCAATTTGTTCTTAAGTATGATTCAACTAATCTCCGAATATCCCTTGAATAGATTCTGGAGATTACTCCATTAGGAGCCCCAACAGAGAGATAATGAGCCTCGAGGTATCGAATCCACTAAGAACAAATTATTGTGTGTTTTAAAAGTTTTCTTTTTATTGATTTTCATTGATTCCTTTTTCTTTTTATTGATTCTCATTGATTCCTTTTACATATCTATTAAAGATATTTCTTCCCCTTTTTGTCATCGTATCAAAAAGGAAGTAAGCAGAACACACAAGCAATTAGAGATTAATGTGCACAATATTGAAGAAAATTGTCTACTCATTGTATTGATGTATTTGTAGTTACATTTGTGAATACAAAGAGTAAAGCAGTAAATACATGTCAAAATAAACAAAATAAGCTAGGGCTTCCTCGAGGATGTGGCTCCTCCCCTCAGTCTAGATTGTTCCATTAGGAGACTGACCCCATCAGTGACGTTCCCTAGCTGGGTGATGATGGCCGAGGTGGCCCTACTGTGCGTCGTGGATAGCTCAGTCAGAGTCTCCTGAAGTGTATCCAACTTGGCGATCACCACATTCGCCAAGCGCTCGGCCCCCTGACTCTGAGTGCCAAAGTCATGTCGGATGTCATCTCGCATCTTCCGTGTGTTGCTTGTGACATCGCTCATGTTGGAGAATTGGGCTTGTATCAGGCTTCTGACATTGAAGATCTCCTCCCTCAGATGAGCCGTCATCTCGGTCACGGCTGATAGGGAGGGAACTAATGCAGAAGAGGTGGCAGGGGCTGGACCTCTGAGCTCCCTCAGTAGATCGTCCCGAAGATCTCGGACAATCTCCTGCCGCAACTCCCGGAGCTGCTCAGGAGAAATTCGGACCTCCATCGGCTGAGTGGGTGGAGCTGAGGAGGAGGGTCCGGCTGAGGTGGATGGTGCTGAGGTGGAGGGAAAGGTGGGAAAGTCAGACTCAGGATCAGGACTGGGGGAGTGTCTAGTAGTAGGTGTGGAGGAGGATGGTTTCCTGACCCAGGTTCCCTCTACCTTATGAAATCCCATCCTGTGTAGGGTTCCCTCACCCATGCGATCTGTCCATCGCAGTGCGCGAGAGGGTTCCCCCTCAGGAATGGGGATCCCGGACTCCCTAAAGATCAGGGTGTACATCATCCCATAAGGAAGGGTGAGCCTAGGTCTGTCTAGTGGCTCACATAGGTATTTGTAAATGAGTTTTGGGAAGTTAATAGGGGTGTCCTGAAGGATGTAGAACATAAGGGCTAGGTCCCTCTCAGATACAAAATCAAAGCGGCCGGTCTTAGGAAAAAGGGTCCTAGAAATGATACTCAAGAGGAGCCGCATTTCAACTGACAGTGAACTAGCGGACACCTCATTGAGTGGGGACTGGGGTGGACTCCCTATGTGGAGTGATTGATTAAAACCCCATTTGATTTTGATGAGCTCAAAGCATTTGAGTATATCTTGTGATTACTAATGAATTCAATTGAGTGTTTCAGTGAAAATTCTGTCCAAGTGTCTCTAGAATTGGTTCATAGTATTTTGGATAAGTTAAGAAGTCTGCTGAACCAAAGTCTGAGACTCGAGTCGACACCCGAGTATCACGAGTCGACTCCAAGCGTATCAAGTTCACTGGCACGAGCTCGAGTCGACTCCAGACTAGTACGAGTCGACTCCGACTGAGAACAGAAAGAAGAACAGAAAGCCTCATCTCAGAACCTGTCAACGAGTCGACTCCTGAAGTGCGCGAGTCGACTCCAATGATCAACGAGTCGACTCCAGGGTAGAAAGAGTCGACTCCAAGAGGTACACAAAGAAAAGTCAGAGAGCAGTTTTCGAGTCTGAGATTCGAGTCGACTCCCAGACAGCTCGAGTCGACTCCAAGACAAGCTTCACGTCAAAAGGCAGAAGACCAACTTTCGGAAACTGAGAGCCGAGTCGACTCCAAGGAAGTTCGAGTCGACTCCAAGACTGGATGAGCCAAAAGACAGAGAATCGGAAGTTCGGGCTCTGAGATTCGAGTCGACTCCAAGGACAGTCGAGTCGACTCGAGTGGACAAAATTCAAAATTGGATCCACGGACTTCAGTGGATAAGCCGACTCCAAAATTGCCAGGTCAGCTCCAGAAGTTGGCGAGTCGACTCCGGGTCAAGACGAGTCGACTCCCAGTCGTGACGGCAACTTTAATTCAAATTTGGAACAGTTGCCGAGTTGACTCCGAAAAAGCTTGAGTCGACTCCCGCTACAGCCGAGTCGACTCCTGATCGCGCGAGTCGACTCCAACCCACCAACGGTCATATTGTCAGGCTGCGCAGAGTGTGCAGAACGGGCAGAAAAAGCAGTGTAACGGCTAGTTTCCGTGGGGGTTGGCTTAAATAGCCACAGAAGACTGTAGCAAGGCAGAGAACATTCATTCCACTCCAACTAATCAAGGATTCAAGCTCTGCAACGTGCTCTTCAACGAAAAAGGGAAGATCTGCATTTACAGCTCCACCTACATCTTCCCAGCAATTAAAAGCCTTCTCCTCCAGCATTCAAGTCGACTACACATTCGAGAGGAGACCGGAGTTCAAGAAGCCATTCCTCTACTTCAGCTTAAAAGCGTTTGAGGGCTTCTAAACTTCTCTTTTGATTATATTGTTTTACATCTGCTTTTGAGAAGCTTATTTTCCTTTCTTTCTATAACTTGTATTTACTTGGTTCAATCGGGGGATTGAATCAAGGGGATTAAGGTTGGTTGGTGAGCCAAGTTAAAACCAACGTGTGTAAGGGTTTGATTGTGAGCCCGGGAAAACAATCGGGGTTGGTTCTAGTCGGTGAGCCTGGGAAAATCGACCGAGTTCGTTGTGAGCTCGTAAAACAACAAGTTTGGTTGTGAGCTTGCAAAACAACCAGCTGTAATCCAAGGAGGTTATAGTGAATTCCCAAGAGAGACTTGGGGAGTGGACGTAGGAGCAAGGGGTAGCTCCGAACCACTATAAAACTCTGTGTTTGCATTGGATTGTCTCTTCTCTTCTTCCTCTCACATCACTCACAGCACTTAGCATTAATTAAATAACTTGCAATAGTTTTTAATTAATCATCCTTAAAGTTTTAAATATTCAAATTAATTTAAAACCCAATTCACCCCCCCTCTTGGGTTGTCTATCTGGGCAACAAGTGGTATCAGAGCCAAAAACTCTTCCACTCAAGAGTTAAAAGATCAAAATGACAACCCCATTTGGATCTTCTCACATTGAGGGTCAGTCCACCCAAAGACCCCCTTTCTTCAATGGATCCGACTACTCATACTGGAAGGCTAGGATGAGAATATTTGTCCAAGCCCAAGACTATGAGATGTGGACCATTGTAGTGAATGGCCCATACATCCCATCCACATATGTAGAGGGTGTTAAGGTACCCAAATTAGAAAAGGATTGGGATGAACATGACATGAGGAAGGCACAATTAAACTCTAAAGCTATGAATGTGTTTTATTGTGCCTTAGATAGAAATGAATTCAATAGGGTCTCTACTTGCAACTCTGCGAAAGAGATCTGGGATAGACTTGAAGTGACCCATGAGGGCACGAATCAAGTTAAAGAGTCCAAAATTAATATACTGGTTCATAAGTATGAACTATTTAAAATGGATTCTAATGAGACAATCACTAGCATGTTCACTAGGTTTACTGACATTGTCAATGGCCTAAAAAGCCTTGGCAAGAGCTATACTAACAGTGATCTTGTCAGGAAAATACTTCGCTGTCTACCAAGGTCATGGGAAGCCAAGGTGACGGCAATCCAAGAAGCTAAAGACTTGAACAAGCTTCCACTCGAAGAGCTCCTTGGATCCCTAATGACTCACGAGCTAACCATGAAGCAACACAGCGAAGAAGAGTCCTCCCATAAGAAAAAGGTAATAGCACTTAAATCTACTTCATCTAACAAGGACTTGTCCTGCAGTAGCAGCAGTGAAGAAGAAGAACATGAGGAAGATGATGGTGAGGCTCTTCTTGTGCGCAAGTTCAAGAGATTCATCAACCACAAGAAGTCCTATCATCAAAGGAGAGGCCCCTCAAATTTCTACCGCAAGGACAAAGGTAAGGAAAGGGAAAACGAGGGGATTGGGTGTTACGAGTGCAAGAAGCCGGGTCACATAAGAGCAGAGTGCCCCTTACTGAAGAAGGGGAGTAAGTACAAGAAGAAGAAGGCTCTTGTCACTACACTATCCGACTCCGACTCATCATCCTCCTCATCAGATGATGAACAAGAAGAGAAGGCCAATTTCTGCTTCATGGCCAACGAAAACGAGGTAACTTCCGATACGCATCTTGATTTTTCTTTTGATGAACTTTATGATGCATTTAATGAGTTAATGGTAGAATATAAGGCTATAAATCTTAAGAATAAAGAACTGAAAATAGCTAATCAATCATACCTACATAAATACGATAAATTAATTAAGGATAAGGACTTAATCACCAAAGAAAATATTGAACTTAAAACAAGCAACCAACTTTTAACTCAAAAGACTAACACCTTAACTAAAGATAATGAAAAACTAACTAAGAAATTTTCAGAACTTAAAAAACATAAACAAACCTTAGATAAGGATCTTACAAAAGAACTTAATGATCTAAAAGCAGAAAATCAAACACTAACTAAAGAACTTAACAAATACAAACCCTTAGTTGAAAAATTTACATATAGTTCTGAAAAATTAAACATGATACTAAATAGTCAACGAGCAGTATTTAATAAAGCGGGTTTAGGGTATAAACCAAGAAATAAACAAAAACTTCTTAGTAACTTCTTTGTTAAAGCTGGAGAAACTAAAACTAAGAAAATAACCTGCTTTTGTTGTGGAACTATAGGACATAAGGCAAATGCATGTGACTATAGAAAAAGTAAAACAAAAAGAAAAATTAAAAGGGTATGGGTTCCAAAAGGAACCAACTTGACTAACCATGAAGGACCCAAGAAAACATGGGTACCTAAGATGACATGATTTGCTTGTGTAGGAGTGTCTTGCAGCCAAGGTCAACAAAAACCGCTGGTATTTGGATAGTGGCTGCTCAAGGCACATGACGGGTGATAAAGATCAATTTTTCACCCTTGAAGCTAAGAAGGAAGGTGCTGTGACTTTTGGAGACAACAACCAAGGTCATATCATTGGTATTGGTAAAGTTCAAATCACCCCTTCTACTTTTATAGATAATGTTAGATATGTTGATGGTCTTAAGCATAACTTGTTAAGCATTAGTCAATTATGTGATATAGGATATGATGTTATGTTTAAACCATCACTATGTATTATAACAAATCCTAATGATAATAGTTTAGTTTTTAAAGGGATTAGACGTGGTAATGTATATGTTGTAGACCTAGATGATCTTGCAAAACATAACCAATGTTTAGTTGTTAATGAAACTAAAGAAAATGATGCTAGTTGGTTATGGCACCGTAAGTTAGGTCATGCAAGCATGGACACAATAACTAAACTAGTTAAAAGAGACTCCGCGATAGGTTTGCCAAAATTAAAATTTGAAAAGAACAAAATATGTGAAGCATGTCAATTTGGCAAACAATCTAGGAACTCTTTTAAATCCATAAAATGTGTCTCTACCTCTAGGCCTCTAGAATTATTACACATGGACCTATTTGGTCCAACTAGAACAACAAGCCTAGGTGGAAATAAATATGGTCTAGTTATAGTAGATGATTACTCTAGGTACACATGGGTCATGTTCCTAGCACATAAGGATCAAGCATTTTCTGTTTTTAAGAAGTTCCATAAGGAAGTAACAAATGCTAGAGAGTCTTCAGTCATAGCCATTAGAAGTGACCATGGTACCGAATTCGAAAATCAATCATTTGATGAATTTTGTAGTAAAAAGGGGATAACCCATAATTTCTCAGCACCTAGGACACCACAACAAAATGGAGTTGTGGAAAGGAAGAATAGAACACTAGAGGAAATGGCTAGAACTATGTTATGTGAAAGTAACCTCCCTAAGTACTTTTGGGGAGAAGCCATTAATACCTCTTGTCACATATTAAATAGAGTTCTATTGAGACCCATTATAAAGAAAACACCTTATGAACTGTGAAAAACAGAAAACCAAAGGTTAATTATCTTCATGTTTTTGGATGTAGGTGTTTTGTGCATAATAATGGGAAAGACAATCTAGGGAAATTTGACCCTAAATCTGATGAAGGAATATTCTTAGGTTATTCTACAACTAGTAAAGCCTATAGAGTATTTAATAAAAGAACCTTAGTCATAGAAGAATCTATACATGTAGTATTTGATGACTCTAGTGACATATCCTCTAGTAAGAAAGTTAATTTTGATGATGATGTTGAAATACTTGAGGAAAAGATAGATGAGATGGGATTACAAGATGATAATCAAAAGTTGATTGAAGGAGAATCATCAAGCCAAGA
The DNA here is from genome assembly GCF_009389715.1 of Phoenix dactylifera. Classification (NCBI taxonomy): domain Eukaryota; kingdom Viridiplantae; phylum Streptophyta; class Magnoliopsida; order Arecales; family Arecaceae; genus Phoenix; species Phoenix dactylifera. The sequence continues at coordinate 16,968 of NW_024069524.1, forward strand.
GGCTATTGTGGATCATGGGCTAACAAAAGCTTGGAGGTATGCTCACGGGCATCCTAAGGAACTCATTCTAGATGATCCATCTCAACCGGTTAGGACTAGAGCTTCACTAAGAAATCTAAATAACCATCTAGCTTTTGTTTCACACTTTGAGCCCAAACATATAGAAGAAGCCGAAAATGATGTAAATTGGATAAATGCAATGCAAGAAGAACTAAACCAATTTACTAGAAACAAAGTGTGGAATCTAGTAGAGAGGCCTTCTGAATATCTAATTATAGGTACAAAATGGATATATAAAAATAAGCTAGATGAAAATGGAATTGTTATAAGGAATAAGGCTAGACTAGTGGCAAAGGGTTATAATCAAGAAGAAGGCATAGATTTTGATGAAACCTTTGCTCCCGTAGCTAGACTTGAGGCTATTAGACTATTATTAGCATATGCATGCTCTAAGGATTTCAAACTATTTCAAATGGATGTAAAAAGTGCATTTTTAAATGGGTATATAAATGAGGAAGTGTATGTAGAACAACCTCCTGGTTTTGAAAATCATCAATACCCTAATCATGTGTATAAACTGAACAAAGCACTTTATGGATTAAAACAAGCACCTAGAGCATGGTATGAGAGACTTAGTAAATTCCTATTCGAACATGAATTCTCTAGGGGAAATGTAGACACAACATTATTTTTGAAAAAGCAAAACAAAGATATGTTATTAGTACAGATTTATGTTGATGATATCATTTTCGGTGCTACTAACAATCGCCTCTGCGAAGAGTTTGCTGATTTGATGCAGAGTGAGTTTGAGATGAGCATGATGGGAGAGCTGAACTACTTCCTCGGGCTTCAAATCAAACAATCTGAAGGAGGCATCTTCATCAATCAAGCAAAATATGTCAAGGAGATGCTCAAGAAGTTTGATATGGAAGGAAACAAATCAATCAGCACCCCCATGAGCTCATCATGCAAATTAGATCAAGATGAATCAGGTAAATCTGTAGATCAAAAACTTTATAGAGGTATGATAGTATCTTTACTATATCTTACTGCAAGTAGACCTGATATTATGTTTAGTGTTTGCATGTGTGCTAGATATCAGGCTAATCCTAAAGAATCACACCTAGCTGCAGTTAAGAGAATTTTTAAATACTTAATAGGAACTAAGAACATTGGGCTATGGTACTCTAAAGAATCTAGCCTAAACTTAATAGGATACACAGATTCAGACTTTGCTGGATGTAAGCTTGATAGAAAAAGTACCAGCGGGTCGTGTCAGTTTCTAGGAGAAAACCTAATCTCATGGTTTAGCAAGAAACAAAACTCGGTTGCATTATCCACTGCTGAAGCTGAATATGTGGCAGCCGGGAGTTGTTGTGCTCAAATCTTGTGGATTAAACAACAATTAGAAGATTATGGCATTAAACAAGATAAAATTCCCATTAATTGTGATAATACAAGTGCCATAAATCTAACTAAAAATCCAATTCAACATTCAAGAACTAAACACATTGAGATAAGACATCACTTCATAAGAGATCATGTATTGAATGGTGATGTGACACTCCAATTTGTTTGTACTGATAATCAATTAGCAGATATTTTTACAAAACCCCTAAGTGAAGAGAGGTTTAGCGTGCTTAGGAGGGGATTAGGAGTGATTGATCCATCCTAGTGGGAGTTTCCACTAGATTAATTGATTTTGATGATTAGAATGCGGTTAAAATAGAGTTTACATTCAATGATCATCAAATCAGATCCCAATTAGGTGATTTTCCCTCATTTGGCACGGTTATAGCATGACTTTTAGGTGCGTGCCAAGGTTAGAGACGACTCGAGTAAGTTTCAGAGCCGGCTCCTAAGGGGGAGTCGACTCGCGCATTTGCGGGAGTCGACTCGCAAAGATGGCAGCTGAGGGGGAGTCGACTCGCACATTGTCGGGAGTCGACTCGAAGTCTACAGGCGCATAAGGAGAGTCGACTCGCGCATATTCTGGAGTCGACTCGAGGTCGAGTCGACTCGCGACTCAGGGGGTTCGACTCGCAGTCGGGATCCGACTTTTTAACCCTAGGTTTGTAGTTTCGCAAACACTTTTCTTTCAAGCCGCCACTGTTCAAAAAGCCCTAGAGCCGACTCCTAGGTCTTCCCCGATCGTCTCCAACCTCTGTTCGGTCGATTTTTCACCGGTTCTTAGGGTTTTCGTCCGTTCCTAGGTCGTCTCCGGTCCGTCCCGAGTCTCCTCCGTCGACCTTTCTCCGTCCTCTAGGTGTTTCTTCCCGTTTAGGTCAAGATGCCTCGTAAGACCGTGGTTAGGAAGAGGTCCCGTCCCGAGGCCGGTCCCGAGCGGCGCTCCAAGGCGCGGCACGATCCCGCGAGGCAACCACCTCCGGCTCGTTCCCCGCCTAGGGCGGTTCCCGCGAGGCCATTGGCCGGGAAGGTCGTCTCCACCGGGAGGTATGTCGATTTCGACTTCCTCTCCCGGGAAGGGTTCACCATAGGTGAAAGACTTAGGGTCCAGGGCTTAGAGTTCTTCCTTACATTGGACCTCCCCACATATCCAGGGCTCGTTAGAGAGTTTTACGGTACCGTCCATCGGGGAGATGGGGGTATCGAGGGCACAGTAGCCGGTGTCCCTGTGTTTGTCACGGAGGATCTTATTAGCCACATCCTCCACCTTCCACTAGTTGGGGTGGCTCCCGCACACCCTGAGGATAGAGTTGAGGCCCTTACGGTCGTCTTAGGGCATCTACCTCAGTCCCCCCTAGACGAGGTATCTGCTAGCTCACTTCCTGTTGAAGTGAGAATCCTTTTGAGTATTCTGTCCAGGTCTGTCTTCCCTAAGACAGGAAGATTTGATTTTGTAAATGAGAGGGACCTAGCTATTATGTCTTACATTCTTCAGGACACCCCGGTCAACTTCCCCAAACTCATATATCGGTATATGTGTGAGCCCCTAGATAGACCTAGGCTCACCCTCCCATACGGCATGATTTTTACTCTTCTCTTTAGGGAGTACGAGATTCCCATTCCTGAGAGGGAACCCTCTCGTGCATTGCGATGGACAAATCGCTTGTGTACGGGGACCATGCACAGGATGGGGTTTCGGAAGAGAGAGGGGGTATGGGTTAGGAAGTCTACCCTCACCGCTCAGACCACCAGACCTTTACCCAGTCCTGAGCCCGATTCAGACTACCCAGACCTTCCAGACCATCCAGACCTTCCATCCACTCCTCCTGTTCCTACCACCTCCGCCGGACCTTCCTCCTCGGCACCACCCTCTATGGCGGTCCGGATTGATCCTGAGCAGCTCCGGGAGCTGCGACAGGAGATAGTCAGAGAGGTGAGGGATGAGCTGCTTCGGGAGCTCCGAGGTGCGGTGCCTGCTCCCACTCCTGCACCCGTATCTTCTCAGTTGGTCCCTTCCTTGACAGCCGTGACTGACATGACGGCTCATGTACGGGAAGAGATCTACAATGTCCGGAGTTTGGTCCAGGCCCAGTTCCACAGCATGAGTGAGGTCACGAGCTCCACTCGACAGATGCGAGAGGAGATAGGTCGTGACATGCACATCACCACCGAGGGGGCCGAGCGCTTGGCGAATGTACTCATCGACAAGCTGGACGCACTTCAGACATCGGTGACTGGGCTTCAGGCGTCGGTGACAGAGCTCTCCACTACACATAGCAGAGCCACCACGTCTATCATCACACAGCTTGGCCATGTCACAGATGCAGTCACCCTCCTCATGGAGCAGAGCCGATTGAGAGGAGGAGCACCATCCTCGAGAGGAGGAGCCACATCCTCGAGAGGAGGAGCCACATCCTCCAGAGGAGGAGATGCATCATCGAGAGGGGGAGATACATCCTCGAGGGGGGATCTTCATCCTCGAGGAGACCATAGATGTTCTTTTTGCTTTGTTTTGTATTGCTTTGCTTTACGTATTGTATGCTCAAATGTATTCACATTCATATCAATACAATGAGTAGACATCTTATCTTCATTTCTGTGCCATTTGATGATTGGTTGTGCCATTGATTGTGTGTGATTACCTCCTTTTTGATATGATGACAAAAAGGGGGAGAAATATGTATACAATATGTAAAAGGGGAGAAATATGGATGAAATATGTAAAAGAAATCAATGAAAATCAATAAAAAGACACACAAATTTGTTCTAAGTGGATTCGGTACCTCGAGGCTCATTATCTCTCTTTTGGGGCTCCTAATGGAGTAATCTCCAGAATCTATTCAAGGGATATTCGGAGATTAGCTGAATCCTACTCAAGAACAAATTGACAGATTTTTCCTCTAAAAACAAAAAATTCAGTTCAAAAACTTCAAAGCATTAAAAGAAAATTCAGAGAATCAAAACATAGTTGAATGCATATGTTGAGGGGGAGAATCTGAATTTTAATCAAGCTAAATCATTAATGACATATAAGCCAAACAATTGATTGCATAATATGAAGGCTTATATAATTCCAAATGAAAGGGGGAGCTTTAACTCCGAAATTTGCTGTTTCACTCCTTTCAAACTTGGATAAATTAAATTATCAGACATTTGAATTCATTTATGGTTTTTGTTTCATTATTTATTGAGCAAGTCATTTTACATATACTCAAAGTTTTGTCATCATCAAAAAGGGGGAGATTGTGGAGTGATTGATTAAAACCCCATTTGATTTTGATGAGCTCAAAGCATTTGAGTATATCTTGTGATTACTAATGAATTCAATTGAGTGTTTCAGTGAAAATCCTGTCCAAGTGTCTCTAGAATTGGTTCATAGTATTTTGGATAAGTTAAGACGTCTGCTGAACCAAAGTCTGAGACTCGAGTCGACTCCCAAGTATCACGAGTCGACTCCAAGCGTATCAAGTTCACTGGCACGAGCTCGAGTCGACTCCAGACTAGTACGAGTCGACTCCGACTGAGAACAGAAAGAAGAACAGAAAGCCTCATCTCAGAACCTGTCAACGAGTCGACTCCTGAAGTGCGCGAGTCGACTCCAATGATCAACGAGTCGACTCCAGGGTAGAAAGAGTCGACTCCAAGAGGTACACAAAGAAAAGTCAGAGAGCAGTTTTCGAGTCTGAGATTCGAGTCGACTCCCAGACAGCTCGAGTCGACTCCAAGACAAGCTTCACGTCAAAAGGCAGAAGACCAACTTTCGGAAACTGAGAGCCGAGTCGACTCCAAGGAAGTTCGAGTCGACTCCAAGACTGGATGAGCCAAAAGACAGAGAATCGGGAGTTCGGGCTCTGAGATTCGAGTCGACTCCAAGGACAGTCGAGTCGACTCGAGTGGACAAAATTCAAAATTGGATCCACGGACTTCAGTGGATAAGCCGACTCCAAAATTGCCAGGTTAGCTCCAGAAGTTGGCGAGTCGACTCCGGGTCAAGACGAGTCGACTCCCAGTCGTGACGGCAACTTTAATTCAAATTTGGAACAGTTGCCGAGTCGACTCCGGAAAAGCTTGAGTCGACTCCCGCTACAGCCGAGTCGACTCCTGATCGCGCGAGTCGACTCCAACCCACCAACGGTCATATTGTCAGGCTGCGCAGAGTGTGCAGAACGGGCAGAAAAAGCAGTGTAACGGCTAGTTTCCGTGGGGGTTGGCTTAAATAGCCACAGAAGACTGTAGCAAGGCAGAGAACATTCATTCCACTCCAACTAATCAAGGATTCAAGCTCTGCAACGTGCTCTTCAACGAAAAAGGGAAGATCTGCATTTACAGCTCCACCTACATCTTCCCAGCAATTAAAAGCCTTCTCCTCCAGCATTCAAGTTGACTACACATTCGAGAGGAGACCGGAGTTCAAGAAGCCATTCCTCTACTTCAGCTTAAAAGCGTTTGAGGGCTTCTAAACTCCTCTTTTGATTATATTGTTTTACATCTGCTTTTGAGAAGCTTATTTTCCTTTCTTTCTATAACTTGTATTTACTTGGTTCAATCGGGGGATTGAATCAAGGGGATTAAGGTTGGTTGGTGAGCCAAGTTAAAACCAACGTGTGTAAGGGTTTGATTGTGAGCCCGGGAAAACAATCGGGGTTGGTTCTAGTCGGTGAGCCTGGGAAAACCGACCGAGTTCGTTGTGAGCTCGTAAAACAACAAGTTTGGTTGTGAGCTTGCAAAACAACCAGCTGTAATCCAAGGGGGTTATAGTGAATTCCCAAGAGAGACTTGGGGAGTGGACGTAGGAGCAAGGGGTAGCTCCGAACCACTATAAAACTCTGTGTTTGCATTGGATTGTCTCTTCTCTTCTTCCTCTCACAACACTCACAGCACTTAGCATTAATTAAATAACTTGCAATAGTTTTTAATTAATCATCCTTAAAGTTTTAAATATTTAAATTAATTTAAAACCCAATTCACCCCCCCTCTTGGGTTGTCTATCTGGGCAACACCCTAAAATGGCCGTAAGGGCCTTAGTCCTATCCTCAGGGTGTGTAGGAGATACCCCTACTTGGGGAAGATGCAGGACTTGTGCTATGAAATCCTCAGAGATGAATAGAGGGACACCCGCTACGGTTCCCTGTATTCCACCATTTCCCCTATGTACTGTTCCATAGAACTCCCTAACTAGTCCTGGGTATGTGGGGAGATCTAATGAACAAAAGAACTCTAAACCTTGGGCCCTCAACCTATCTCCTATGGTGAAGCCCTCCCGGAAGAGATAGTCAAAGTTTACGTATCTCCCGGTGGAGACTGCCTTCCCGGCGCACGGTCGCGAGGGAACCGGCCTCGGCGGGGAACGAACCGGAGGTTGTGGCCTCACGGGATCGTTCCGAGCCTTGGACCGTCGCTCGCCACCGGTCGCGGGTTGGGGCCTCTTCCGGCTTGGGACAACCGACTTACGGGGCATGGTTGACCTAGGGATGGGGTAAAACCCTAAGGGACGGAAGAAGGTCGACGGAAAAGCCCTAACGACGGTCGGAGACGTTGTCGGAGACGGCTCTAGGGTTTGTGAACAGTGGAGGCGGTGAATAGAAGTGTTGATTAAACGCTTGGATTAGGGTTAAAAACTCGGATCCCGACCGCGAGTCGACTCCAGTAAGTTGCGAGTCAACTCGACCTCGAGTCGACTCCAAAATATGCACGAGTCGACTCCCCTAATGCTGTCATCGACCTCGAGTCGACTCCCATCTATGGGCGAGTCGACTCCCCTTATGAGCCATCGACCTCGAGTCGACTCCCGTCAATGTGCGAGTCGACTCCCCCTTATGAGCCGACTCTGAAACTTACTCGAGTCGACTCGAACTCTGGCACGCACCTAAAAATCATGCTATTTTCGTACCAACCAAGGGACAATCACTAAGTTATGATCTGATTTGATGATTATAGATGAGAAACTCTACATTTAACACAATCTAATCATCAAAATCAATGAAATAGAGGAGAACATCACTAGGATGGATCAATCACTCCTAATCCTCTCCTAAGCACACTAAATCGCTCTTCACTCAAGGGTTTTGTGAAGATGTCTGCTAGTTGATCATCTGTGCAAATAAATTGAAGTGTAACATCACCATTCAATACATGATCTCTTATGAAGTGATGTCTTATTTCAATGTGTTTGGTTCTTGAGTGCTGAATTGGATTCTTAGTTAAGTTAATAGCACTTGTGTTATCACAATTAATAGGAATTTTATCTTGTTTAATTCCATAATCTTCCAATTGTTGTTTGATCTACATGATTTGAGCACAACAACTCCCGGCTGCAACATATTCAGCTTCAGCAGTAGATAATGCAACCGAGTTTTGTTTCTTGCTAAACCATGAGATTAAATTTTCTCCTAGGAATTGACATGACCCGCTGGTGCTTTTTCTATCAAGTTTACAACCAGCAAAGTCTGAATCTGTGTATCCTATTAAGTTCAGGCTAGATTCTTTAGAATACCATAAACTTATATTTTTTGTTCCTATTAGGTATTTAAAGATTCTCTTGACTGCAATTAGATGAGATTCCTTAGGATTAGACTGATATCTAGCACACATGCATACACTAAACATGATATCAGGTCTACTTGCAGTGAGATATAATAAAGATCCTATCATACCTCTATTCATCTTTTGATCTACAGATTTACCTGATTCATCTTGGTCTAATTTGCATGATGAGCTCATGGGTGTGCTGATTGACTTGTTTCCCTCCATATCAAACTTCTTAAGCATCTCCTTGATGTATTTAGCTTGATTGATGAAGATTCCTTCTTTAGATTGTTTGATTTGAAGGCCGAGAAAATAGTTCAGTTCTCCCATCATGCTCATCTCAAATTCACTCTGCATCAAATCAGCAAATTCCTCGCAGAGGCGATTGTTAGTAGCACCGAAAATAATATCATCAACATAAATTTGCACTACTAACATATCTTTGTTTTTCTTCTTTAGAAACAGTGTTGTATCTACATTTTCTCTAGAGAACTTATGTTCTAGTAGAAATTTGCTAAGTCTTTCATACCATGCTCTAGGTGCTTGTTTCAAACCATAAAGTGCTTTGTTCAGTTTATACACATGATTAGGGTATTGATGATTTTCAAAACCAGGAGGTTGTTCTACATACACCTCCTCATTAATATACCCATTTAAAAATGCACTTTTTACATCCATTTGAAATAATTTGAAATCCTTAGAGCATGCAAATGCTAATAATAATCTAATTGCCTCGAGTTTAGCTACAGGAGCAAAGGTTTTATCAAAATCTATACCTTCTTCTTGATTATATCCCTTTGCTACTAGTCTAGCCTTGTTCCTTATTACAATTCCATTTTCATCAAGTTTGTTTTTATATATCTATTTGGTACCTATAATTGAATATTCAGAAGGTCGTTCAACTAGATTCCATACCTTGTTTCTAGTAAATTGGTTTAATTCTTCTTGCATTGCATTTATCCAATTTACATCTTTTTCAGCTTCTTCTATGTGTTTGGGCTCAAAATGTGAGACAAAAGCTAGATGATTATTTAAGTTCCTAAGAGATGCTCTAGTCCTAACAGGTTGAGATGGATCATCTAAAATTAATTCCTTAGGATGCCCGTGAGCATACCTCCAAGCCTTAGTCAGCCCATGATCCATAATAGCCTCTTGGCTTGATGATGCATTTCTAATTAATTTTTGTTCATCATCTTGTAATGTCATCTCATCAATCTTTTCTTCAAGAATTTCAGCATCATCATCAAGATTAACTCTCTTACTAGAAGAGATATCACTAGAATCATCAAAAACAACATGTATAGATTCTTCTATAACTAGGGTTCTTTTATTAAAAACTCTATAGGCTTTACTAGTTGTAGAGTACCCTAAAAATATACCCTCATCAGATTTAGAGTCAAATTTTTATAGATTATCTTTTTCATTATTATGAACAAAACACCTACAACCAAAGACATGAAAATAATTTACTTTGGATTTTCTATTTTTCCAAAGTTCATAAGGTGTTTTCTTTATAATGGGTCTCAATAAAACTCTATTTAATATATGACATGAGGTATTAATGGCTTCTCCCCAAAAGTACTTAGGGAGGTTACTTTCACATAACATGGTTCTAGCCATTTTCTCTAGAGTTCTATTTTTTCTTTCCACAACTCCATTTTGTTGTGGTGTCCTAGGTGCAGAAAAATTATGAGTTATCCCCTTTTTACTACAAAACTCATCAAATAAATAATTTTTAAATTCAGTTCCATGGTCACTCCTAATAGCTATGACTGAAGTATCTCTAGCATTTGTTACTTCCTTATGAAATTTCTTAAAAAACTGAAAATGCTTGATCTTTATGAGCTAAGAACATGACCCAAGTATATCTAGAAAAGTCATCTACAATAACTAGACCATATTTATTTCCTCCTAGACTTGTGGTTCTAGTTTGTCCGAATAGATCCATGTGTAGTAATTCTAGAGGTCTAGAGGTAGAGACACAATTTATTGATTTAAAGGAGTTCCTTGATTGTTTGCCATATTGACAAGCTTCACATATTTTATTCTTTTCAAACTTTAGTTTTGGCAAAGCTATCACGAAATCTCTTTTAACTAGCTTTGATATTGTGTCCATGCTTGCATGACCTAACTTACGGTGCCATAACCAACTAGCATCGTTATCCTTAGTTTCATTAACAACTAAACATGGGTTATGTTTGGCTAGATTCTCAAGGTCTATTACATACACATTCCCACGTCTTATTCCTTTAAAAACTAAACTATTGTCTTTTGAGTTGGTTATGATGCATAAGGATGGTTTGAACAAAACATCAAAACCTCTATCACACAATTGACTAATGCTAAGTAGATTGTGTTTAAGACCATCAACATATCGAACATTATCAATAAAGGTTGAAGGGGTAATTTGTACTTTACCTATACCAATGATGTGACCTTGGTTATTGTCTCCAAAAGTCACAGCACCTCCCTTCTTAGCCTCAAGGGTGAAGAATTGGTCCTTGTCACCCGTCATGTGTCTTGAGCAGCCACTATCCAAGTACCAACAATTTTTGTCGACCTTGGCTGCAAGACACTCCTACACAAGCAAATCATACAATTTTAGGTACCCAAGTTTTCTTGGATCCTTCATGGTTAGTAATGTTGGTTCCTTTTGGAACCCAAATCCTTTTAATTTTTCTTTTAGTTTTTTCTTTTCTATAGTCACACACATTTGCTTTATGTCCTAATGTTCCACAGCAAAAACATGTTATTTTCTTAGTTTTACTTTTTCCTGCTTTAACAAAGAAATTACTAAGGAGTTTTTGCTTATTTTTAGGTTTATACCCTAAACCAGCTCTATTGAACACAGCTCGTTGACTATTAAGTATCATTTCTAATTTTTCTGAACTATAAGTAAATTTTTCTATAAAAGGCTTGTACTTCTAAAGTTCTAGTGCCAACTTTTATTTTTTTATTTTTAGTGCATCTAAGTCTTTTGTGAAATTACTTCCAATAGTTTGTTTATCCTTTTTAAGTTCAGAAATTTTCTTGGCTAGTTTTTCGTTATCTTTACTCAAGGTATTAGTTTTTTGAATTAACATTTTGTTGCTTGTCTTAAGTTCTAAATTTTCTTTAGTGATAAAATCCTTATCCTTAACTAATTTATCATATTTATGGAGGTGATATTGATTGGTTAGTTTTAGCTCTTTATTCTTAAGGCTTATTGTCTTATATTCATCCATTAATTCATTAAACGCATCATATAACTCATCAAAGATAAAATCTAAATGCGTTTCAGATGTTACCTCATTTTCGTTTGCCATAAAGCATAGATTGGCCTTTTCTTCTTGTTCCTCATCCGATGATGATGAAGATGTATCGGAGTCCGATAGGGTGGAGACGAGGACCTTCTTTTTCTTGTACTTGCTAGCCTTCTTGAGCAAAGGACAGTCTGCTCTGAAGTGTCCCGGCTTCTTACATTCGTAACATCCGATTCCCTCATTTTCCCTTTCCTTACCTTTATCCTTGTGATAGGAACTTGAGGGGCCTCTCCTTTGATGAAAGGTCTTCTTACGGTTGATGAATTTTCTGAACTTACGCACGAGAAGAGCCTCATCATCATCTCCCTCATTGTCTTCCTCTTCACTGCTGCTGCTGCAAGATAAGTCTTTGTTAGTAGAAACAGATTTGAGGGCTATTACCTTTTTCTTGTGGGAGGACTCTTCTTCGCTGTGTTATTTCATTGTGAGCTCGTGCGTCATTAGGGATCCAAGAAGCTCCTCAAGTGGAAGCTTGTTCAAGTTCTTGGCTTCTTGGATTGCCGTCACCTTGGCTTCCCATGACCTTGGTAGACAGCGAAGAATCTTCCTGACAAGCTCACTGTTAGTATAATTTTTGCCAAGGCTTTTTAGGCCATTGACAATGTCAGTAAATCTAGTGAACATGCAAGTGATTGTTTCATTAGAATCCATCTTAAATAATTCATACTTATGAACTAATATATTTATTTTGGATTCTTTGACTTGATTCGTGCCCTCGTGGGTCACTTCAAGTCTATCCCAAATCTCTTTTGCAGAATTGCAAGTAAAGACTCTATTGAATTCATTTCTATCTAATGCACAGTAAAGCACATTCATTGCTTTGGCATTGAGTTGTGCCTTCCTAATGTCATTGTCATCCCAATCCTTTTCAAGTTTGGGTACAGTGACACCCTCTACATAAATGGATGGGATGTATGGTCCATTTAGTATAATGGTCCACATCTCATAGTCTTGGGCTTGGATAAATATTCTCATCCTAGCCTTCCAATATGAGTAGTCGGATCCATTAAAGAATGGGGGCCTTTGGGTGGACTGGCCCTCAATGTGGGAAGATCCAAATGGGGTTGTCATTTTGATCTTTTACTCTTTGGATAAAAGAGTTCAACCTCTGATACCACTTGTTGCCCAGATAGACAACCCAAGAAGGGGGGGTGAATTGGGTTTTAAAATAATTATTACAATTAAATGATTTATGAAATACTAATTAACACCTTTTGCAAGTTGATTAATTAGATGCTATGTGCTGTGAATGAAATGAAGATAAGGAACAACAGAGCAATCACAAACACAAGGATTTTATAGTGGTTCGGAGCTAACCCTTGCTCCTACGTCCACTCCCCAAGCCTCACTTGGGAATTCACTATAACCCCTCGGATTACAGCCGGTTGTTTTACAAGCTCATAACCCAACTTGTTGTTTTACGAGGTCACAACGAACTCGGTCGGTTTTCCTAGGCTCACCGACTAGAACCACCCGATTGTTTTTCCGGGATCACAATTGAACCCTTACACCGTTGGTTTCAACCTAGGCTCACCAACAAACCTTTACACCCTTGATTCAATCCCCTGATTGAATCAAGTAAGGAACAAATGGTTTGAACAAAGACAAACAGAAAAATAGAGCTTCTAAAAAGCAGATGTACAGCGATATAAATAAGAGAAAAGTTAAGAGCCCTCAAACAAGTTTATGATGATGTAGTGGAGGGCTTCTTGAACTCTGGGTCTCCTCTTGAATGTCTTGAAGACTTGAAGGCTGAAAGAAACTTCTTTAATGCTGGGAAGAGTTGGTTGACTGGAGTTAATGGCCCTCTTCCTTCTTTTCGTTGAAATTCCTTTGGCAGATAAAGTTTTTGTGTTTTCTTTGAAAGAAATGTTACTTCTCTGCTTTGCTACAGTCCTCTGTGGCTATTTAAGCCATTTCCCACGGAAACTAGCCGTTAGACACACTTTACTAGCCGTTCTGCACATTCTACACATCCTGACAATGTGTCCGTTGGGATCGGAGTCGACTCGCGCGATCTGGAGTCGACTCGGCTGTAGCAGGAGTCGACTCATGCTTTTCTGGAGTCGGCTCGGCAACTGTTCCGGATTTGAATTAAAGTGGTCTTCTCGACTGGGAGTCGACTCGACTTAACCAGGAGTCGACTCTCCAAAGTCTGGAGCTGACCTAGCACTTTTGGAGTCGGCTCATTCCAAGGAATCCATAGAGGTATTCTTCAACTTCGCTCACTTGAGTCGACTCGGAAATTCTGGGAGTCGACTCGGCGCTCAGAGCCCGAACTCCCGATCTTCTATCTTTTGGCTCGTGCAGTCTGGGAGTCGACTCGGACTGTTTCGGAGTCGACTCGGCTCTCAGTATCCGAAAAACAGTCTTCTGTCTGTTTGGGGTAGCGCTGCCTTGGAGTCGACTCGAACTGTCTTGGAGTCGACTCGCGTCTCAGAGACAAAAATACTGTCTTCTGTCTTTTCAGGGTCGCGCTGTCTCGGAGTCGACTCGGGCTTTGCGGAAGTCGACTCGGCTCTCAGTGTCCGAAAGTTGCTCTCTGACTTTTGCCTTGTATAACACTAAGAGTCGACTCTCGCTTCCTTTGGAGTCGACCTGCCAACCATCAGAGTCGACTCGCGTTCCTCAGGAGTCGACTCGGCTCTCAGGGTCCAAAATGACTTCTCTGTCTTTCTGTCTGTAACTCCCTGGAGTCGTCTCATACTACTCCGGAGTCGACTCGGCAAGCATCGGAGTCGACTCGCGCTCTTCAGGAGTCGACTCGCTGACAGGTTTTGAGTTGAGTCTTTCTGTTCGTCTGTCTGTTCTTAGTCGGAGTCGACTCATAATGTTCCGGAGTCGACTCGTGCCTGTGCCAATGCTTCTGATACGCTTGGAGTCGACTCGTAAAATCCCGGAGTTGACTCGAGTCTCAGACTTTGGTTCAAATTGACTTCTTAACTTATCCAAAATGTCTTGAACCAAATCTAGAGACACTTAACCACAAATTTACAAGATTTTCACTGAAACACTAGATTGAATTCATTAGTAAACATAAGATATACTCAAATGCTTTGAGCTCATCAAAATCAAATAGGGTTATAATCAATCACTCTACAGATTTCAAATTAAATTAGAGTCCTACTTGGAATAGGATTTCTAAAGTCCTAATTGTCTTAGGGCTGAAATTTGAACAAGTCCTGATTAGATTAGGATTTTCTTAAGTCCTAATTAATTTTAAATTTAATCTAATTAATTTGATGACTCCTAATTGGATTAGGATTGAAGAATTCAATAGAGTCATGGTTCAATTAAATCCTAATTGGATTAGGATTTGGAATAAAAGGAAATGCATGCACCTAATTCTATTTGGAATAGTATTGAACCCAAGTATTGAACCCAATCCTCCCCACTTAATTTGATTAAGTGGGGGCTGATTTAAATGGACTAGAGGGAGGGGCCCACGCCCCTCCCTTTGGGAAGTACGTGGAAGGAAAAAGGAGGGGCGTAAGCCCCTCCTTGCTGCCTAATTATAAGGATAAAGATGAGCTCCTAAAAAATAGGAGCTCATCCTTATCCCAAACGAAATGAAAAGGAGGAGGGGTACGGCCCCTCCTCTCTATGGTTCCTTTTGAGGGATCACGGCAGCAACCTCCCATCTTCTTCCTCCTTTCAGCTGCAAGAGAAAAGGGAGAAAAAGAAAGGGTGGCGTGGCCTTCTTCTTCCTCTTTCTTGGGTCCAGCGCAGGAGAAAAAGAAAAGGCTGCAAAGAGCTTTGTTTCCTCTTCCTAGATCTCTCCTTCTTCTTCTTCCTCTCAAGGCAATCAAAGGTTGATTCAAAGGAGAGGATATCAGCCATCATTAGCCATCTCTGCAAGGGAGCTAGCACCCCGGAGAGATCCAAAGGCTTCGATCGACTCACTACCTCGTGTGGATACCTGTAGAGGCCGGACGCGTGTGCGGCTTCCAACGAACCTTCTACAAATCCACGTAAATCAGATTTGCGGAGACCATCTACCCGCACAAGGTGAAGATCTGATCTTCTTAATGATTTTAAAATGGTTTAAAATAATTTAATTCTAATCTATCTACAAACGAATGGTTTTAAAATACGTTCATGCGATGAACGGATCCCGCATAGTTTTTCCGCTGCAATCTAAAAATTATTTCGAATTTTCATGGCATATGTGGGATGCTAACAGTGGTATCAGAGCCATGGTTATGTAGATTAAGATTAGAATTAAATTTTTCAAGGCATTTTAGATGTGAAATTTAAGGGATTATGCTTGCTGAAATTTATGTATGCAGAATTTTCAGCTTGCTGATTTTTCTGCATACTAATATTTAAATGCTTAGATTAATGATTCTAATGCTTTGATAATGTGATTACAAGTGTTTAGAGTCAAATGTTGCATGATCAGCAAGTCATGAGATGGAATAATCAATTAAATTACAGATCTAAAAATAATTTTTATGCATGTGATGCGTATGGTGATGATCATGGATGGACCCTTTGAATGTGCTGAAATGTTCTGTGATGTTCTGTGATGCATGTAATTTTAATTTTCAGATGCCTGCATGCATCTTAAATTCATGTATTAGAGACCTGCGTGTCTCATGAAAAGGGTTGTAATTTTATTTTTATTTTTATTTAATTTTTAAAGCAATCTGGGATGTAATCTGTGATGTGTGTTGCACGTCGATGGTTGATCGATATGTACATCAACAAGCTCAACATGCGCGGATCGAGATCAAGGGTTGATTGAAGATGGATCAAGGAGTTGATCACAATTGGACCTAGAGGATCAAGATCGAGTCAAGAGTTGAAGACGATCAAACCAATTGACGTGCATGTACTTGTAAAATGACCCCATCCTGGATCCATGATCATCACCATTTAATTTTATTTTTGATAAATGCCTGAATGTTTAATGCTTATGTTTATGCGGGTAGATTTATATTTGCATGAGATGTGAATACGCGATCGAGTGAGACCTAAATCGAAACCTCCCTAATCAGTCGAGGGTGAACCAACATAAGTTAGTCATATTAGATTAATTGATCTAATTGGTGTCTAGGCAAGCCTATAAGGTGGTTACTTAATTAGGACCTTACTCTCTGAGTAAGGGGAGCCTCCCACCTGCTTACGTGGCCAATTGTTCGATTACCTCTTATGAAGAACTCAAGTTGCAAACACTAAGACTTGATTATGCAATATTAAGTCCATAGGTCTTCCACCGTAGTAGAGCTGCTAAGGTCTTTTCGGTGTTGATTTGTCTCGGCTGGACACAGTGGGCAAGTTGCATCGAGGGACTGGACCTCTCTATTAGACATGAGATGTTGTGGGGTAAAGGTGGGGTTGGGCACCAATAACTGTTAGGTGAGGACCCAATGACGACTTTATTTCCGCGATTATACGGTGGGTCTGACTTAACTAAGTAATGGGACCAATAACTGTTAGGTGAGGTCTTCATCACTTAGAGACCAAGTACCACTGCAAGAGTTGTATGGTGAGCAGAGCCGCACTGCACGCTTTGAAGTGTCCAAGAGGCTCTTCAAGGCAAAGATGCGCGAGGGGCAGTCTGTCCATGATCACTGTTTGACTATGATCAAGGACTTCGAGGAGCTTGAGAAGCTCGGTATGTCCATGCATAAGGAACTGCAGATAGATCTAATCCTGCAATCCCTTCCTGATTCATTTGGTCAGTTTATAGTAAACTACCATATGAATAAAATTGAATGCACTAAGACCGAATTGTTGAATATGTTGGTAACTGCTGAAAGGGCCTTGAAAGGTTCAAGGAGCTCTGTTCTGGCTGCTGAGCTGATTTCTGGTTCCAAGAGAAAGTCTACTTGGAAGAAAAAGAAGCCTGCAAAGAAGCACAAGAAAGACAAAAAGCCTAAGAAGGAAGTTCATAAGAAAAAGGCTGATGACAAAGGAAAATGTTTTCACTGCAACGTCAACGGCCACTGGAAAAGGAACTGCCCTTCATACCTCGAGAGCCTGAAGAACTAAAAGGACACACCTTCTGAAGGTATGTTAGACTTGCTCGTAATTGAAACTAACCTTACGGTTTCTTCTACTTCTAGTTGGGTTATAGATTCTGGTTCTAGTGCTCATCTGTGCACTACTATGCAGGGTCTAAAGGAAAGTAAGAGGCTGGCGGAAGGTGCAGTGACCCTTCGGGTTGGCAACGGGGCAAAAGTTGCTGCTGTAGCTGTGGGCACCTATCCTCTGTGATTACCGTCTGGATTTAGTTTATTACTTAGAGACTGTTATTATGTCCCTGCTGCTAGCAGAAATTTGATTTATGTTTCATGTTTAGCACAGGATGGTCATGTTATGACATTTGATAAAGACTGCTGTTCTATTTATTTCAGAAATAAATTAGTTGCACGTAGTTTCATGATTGACAGTCTCTATCACTTGCATATTGATGTGTCTGTGAATGTGTCTGAGCAAGTGGTGATGCCATAGGATCTAAAAGATCCAGAGATGAGATAAACCAGAAGTATTTGTGGCACCTCAGGCTTGGCCATATTGGAGAGGACAGAATGAGCAAAATGGAGAAAGATGGGCTTCTCGGCCCATTGACTTCTGAGTCATATCCATTTTGTGAATCTTGTCTTCAAGGAAAAATGGCTAGATTACCTTTTGTATGACATGGGGAGAGGACCACTGAAATACTTACCCTAGTACACACTGATGTGTGTGGCCCATTTGATGTGTCAGCCAGGGGTCGTTATTCGTACTTCATCACCTTTACCGATGACTATTCACGATATGGGTATGTGTATCTTATGAGATACAAATCTGAGTCTTTTGAAAAGTTCAAAGAGTTCAGAAATGAAGTAGAAAAACAGATCGGAAAAACTCTTAAGGTTCTTCGATCAGATCGAGGAGGAGAATACCTTAGTGGGGAATTCCGGGATTATCTCAAGAAAAATGGCATAGTCTCACAATGGATGCCTCCGGGTACACCTCAACTCAACAGGGTGTCAGAAAGGAGGAATCAGACTCTATTGGATATGGTTCGATCCATGATGAGCTTCACTGATCTACCTATGTTTCTTTGGGGAGATGCCTTATTATCTGCAATTTATTTATTGAATAGAGTTCCCTCTAAATTCGTTCCTACCACACCGTATGAGATATGGCATGGTAAGAAGCCGAGTCTTGGTCATCTCAAGATTTGGGGATGTCCGGCCCACGTCAAGCGACTACAGGCGGACAAGTTAGAGTCTAGGACCATAAGTGCTCGTTTCATTGGATATCCTAAAGAGTCATTAGGATACAATTTTTACGTCTCAGAGGATCATAATGTGTTTGTGAGCCGACATGCCGTCTTCTTGGAAAAACAGTTTATCCTTAATAGAGACAGTGGGAGAAAAATTGAGCTTGAAGAGAGAGTCTCTGAAAAGCAACGAGTCATGGATCCTATAGAACCTAT
Source organism: Phoenix dactylifera (assembly GCF_009389715.1). Taxonomy (NCBI): domain Eukaryota; kingdom Viridiplantae; phylum Streptophyta; class Magnoliopsida; order Arecales; family Arecaceae; genus Phoenix; species Phoenix dactylifera. Next base: position 35,634 of record NW_024069524.1, read on the forward strand.
TCATACAGAGCCAGTACACATAGTACCTCCTCCACCTCGTAGATCTAGTAGGGTCTTCCATCCTCCCGATAGATACTTAGGTATACTAGTAGAGGACATTGAGAAAATGTTTCTCATGGGAGATAGGGAACATGTACAGGATCCCAATACCTACAACGAGGCGATATCAGATATCAATTCTGAGAAATGGCTGGAAGCCATAAAGTCAGAGATAGACTCCATGTATTCCAACCAAGTCTGGACCTTAGTAGATCCACCAGAAGGTATAGTACCTATTGGATGCAAATGGATCTATAAAAGGAATAAATGTTCGGATGGGAAGGTAGAGACCTATAAGGCAAGGCTAGTGGCGAAAGGGTATAGTCAGCGCGAAGGCATTGACTATCAGAAGACTTTTTCACCTGTAGCCATGCTAAAATCCATTCGAACATTGCTTGCCATCGCAGCGTTTCATGATTATGAAATATGGCAGATGGATGTAAAAACTGCTTTCCTGAATGGATATCTTGATGAAGATATCTATATGGAGCAGCCTTTGGGTTTCACTTCCAGTGATGGAGATCACAAGGTCTGCAAGCTGCAAAGGTCCATCTATGGACTAAAACAAGCATCTCGGAGTTGGAATACTCGTTTCAATGATGCGATCAAATCGTTTGATTTCATCAAGAATGAAGAGGAACCGTGTGTTTACAAGAAGGTTAGTGGGAGTGCTGTCGTGTTCCTCGTACTGTACGTGGATGACATCCTCTTGATTGGGATTGATGTTCCCATGCTAACCTCGGTCAAGGTCGGGTTGTCAAAAGAGTTCTCCATGAAAGACCTTGGGGAAGCATCCTACATTTTGGAGATTAAGATCTATAGAGATAGATCTAAGAGGTTGCTTGGCCTATCATAGAAGATGTACATAGAGGAGGTACTGAAGAGGTTCAGTATGGAAAACTCCAAGAGGGGTCTATTACCCCTTAGGCATGGGATTCATCTCTCCAAAAAGATGTGCCCCAACACATCTGAAAAGATTCAACGCATGAGCAGGATTCCTTATGCTTCTGCAATAGGGAGCCTCATGTATTTCATGCTATGTACACGACCTGATATAGCCCTTGCTGTGAGTGTCACTAGCAGATATCAGTCGAATCCAAGCGAAGAGCACTGGACAGCTGTGAAGAACATTCTTAAGTACTTAAGAAGAACTAAAGATTTGTTCTTGGTCTTTGGAGGAGCATCGGAGTTAAAGGTAGAAGGATACACAGATTCAGACTTTATGACTGATATTGATGATAGAAAGTCTACATCTGGATATGTATTCTTGTGCAATGGTGGTACGGTAAATTGGAAGAGTTCCAAACAACCGATCATTGCTGATTCTACCATGGAAGCTAAGTATATCGCCGCCTCTGAAGCTGCAAAGGAAGCCTTCTGGTTCAAGAAATTCATTGAAGAGCTAGATGTAATGCCATCAGATGCCATCATACTCTACTGCGATAATAATGGCGCCATAGCTCTCGCTAAGGAGCCAAGGTCTCATCAGAAGTCCAAGCACATAGAGCGGCGTTTCCACCTCATACGCGACTATCTCGAAAAGAAATATGTCGAGGTACAGAGAGTAGACTCCGCGGACAACGTGGCAGACCCGCTCACTAAACAGCTAAGTCAGCAGAAGACTGAAGCCCACCTTGAGAAGATGGAACTTAGATATATGGCTGATTGGCTTTAGTGCAAGTGGGAGATTGTTAGATGTATGCCCTAGAAGCCAATCTGGCAGACACATTATTTATTCTAGGACATAAATTTGTATTTGACTTTATTATTATTGAATAATGTTGCTGGTGGTCCAAACCGAGAACGATTGGCACAGCGGTGTGAACGGGGTTCCGTCTGAGTCGCCTTGGTTGGTGTTGATTACGCTCCACTTTCCACCGGAAAACCTGCAAGCAAGCCTCGCACCACCACTGGGGTAGTGGGGGCCCTCCGATGATCAAGTCAGAGGAGATTGGAGGAGAAGGAGAGATAATTGCAGGTAGTAGGAGAATGCACTGGAAGTTCTTGCTTACCTCCCCCCTTCTCCCCCCCGCAGCATATATACCAGGCTGGGGGTCCTTCTAGGGGGTTGGTCATCGTGTGGCACGATGGAGTTGCCACTGACATGGCCGTTACAGGGCGTCGTGAGGCAGCGCTGGGTACGGCCGTGACAGGGCGTAGTGGAGCTCCGCTTTGTATGGCTGTTACAGGAGATCGTGGAGCAGCGCCGGATACGACCGTTGCAGGGAGTAGTGGAGCAGAGGGTCGTGGCGTGCTTCAGGGGAACAGCCTGTCGTTGTCGAGAGATTGCCGACTCGGGGTCGGATTGCTGGATCAAGGGGCAGCCGACTCGGGGTCGGGCTGCGAAGCCGAAGATATCCGACTCGGGGTCGGGTTACTGGATCAAGGGGCAGCCGACTCGGGGTCGGGCTGCGAAGCCGAAGATATCCGACTCGGGGTCGGGTTACTGGATCAAGGGGCAGCTGTAGTCTTCTTGGGCGCGCGTGTCGGTCACGTGGGGCATGGTGGCTGAGTTTCCCCGTAACAGTAGCCCCCCACTTCCGAGCCTGGAACCAGAAGGGGAACGGGTGAAGGAAGTGATGCTTCGAGATTGCCGCCATCCCTCGGAGAGGCGCGCGCGCTTCGAGCTCCCCGTCTTCTTTATGGCGTTTATGGCGGTTATTGCTGATCTGGCAGTCTGAGGATTTCGGCGGACATCCTTCCTTAATGGCGTCGATTCGCCTTTGGGGCGCGAGCGACCCTTCGGCAGCCAGGCGTCCTCTGGCGTCACCGGGGCGTCACCCACCTTTCCGCCTATTTAACCGGGGTCCTCCTCCGTCCGCCTTTCTCTTTACAGACATCTTCGAGTTTCTCCTTTGCGCTGCCGTCATCGCCGTCGGACTGTTCGCTTGCTCCTCCTTTGACGCTCTCGGAGCCGTTCTTCCTTCTCTTCCGGTGAGTTGCCCCATTCTTTAATTTAGGGCTCTCCATACTCTCCTTTTGTATTAGTGTACTCCAGTCGTTCCGGTCCTTTCCCCCTTCTTGACCCTGTCCTGACCGTAGATTCACTGGCCATTAGGGATGGACGAAGTGAGAGCAGACCGCATTAAGTCGGAGTTGGTCGCCGAAGACCTAGATAGGTTTGTGGCTCGATACCACCTTCCCGAGGCCTGCAATGTTACACTCCCGGGGGCCTGAGGAGAGGATGTCCCGTCCTCCTCCAGGGAAGGTTGCCATCAATGAGGGCATTCTTCAGGCCGGGTTCCGCTTTCCCCCCTCGGACTTAGTCGTTCAGGTGCTTCGGGGTTTAAGAGTGGCGCCGACGCAACTGGTGCCGAACTCATGGCGCGCCCTGACGGCCTTTCAGGTTCTCTGCCGCATGCACGAGGTTCCCGCCACCCTGAATGTCTTTTGGGAATGCTCGGCCTGAGCGGCCACCCCCAGGATAAAGGGTGGTGGTGCTTTGCGGCGCGGCGAGGGTGCGGCCTCGTCAAGGAGGCTCCTACCTCCATTCACGGCTGGAAGGAGCGCTTCTTTTTCGTTGACGCAGATCCCTCTTGGGGAATCAGGGCAACCTGGGAGACGCCGATGAAGTCCCCGATTGGCCTATCGAGGTTGTCGAGGGAGAAATCCGATGGCGTTGCCGTCTTGAAGGAGTTGGTTGCCGAGGGCCGGCTCCCCCCGGTGGCTCGCCTTATTTCCGAGATACCTTGGTGAACGTCGGTCTGAGCTCGGTCCCCGCTGACCGTGAGCCCGCCACCATTTCTTTTTTAGCTCTTTTCTCCTCTTTCGTCTCGTTCTTTCCTTCAGTTTCTCAACCTCCGACCACCTCGTCCTTTTTGCAGAGATCGACGACGTCATGCGGTCGGACAAGGCAACGGCTGTTGGTAGGACGTCCCTACTGGAAGCAGTCCGGAGGAAGAAACGAGCTCCTCCGAGCGGGGCCCTACCGGCGAAGAAGTCCCGCCGGCAGGCGACTCCGACGCCGACAGACGGGTCCGGACCCACCGATCAGGGGGACGCCGCGGGCGCGGACCGAGAGTTGACGCTGTATCAGCCCTCCGATGCCGAGACTACCGTTTCTCCGGAGCATCAACCCGG